>NC_030678.2:165170807-165470807 GCF_000004195.4 Xenopus tropicalis | reverse complement strand
TGATGAAGGCCCAGTCTGGGTACCCACAAGTTTTCAGAGCTCCTTTTAGATGTTTATATTCTTTCTCCTTGGCGTTGACATCCTTACCCCGGCAGTTTCACAACAGTTCACACTTCCAGTCATGTACTTTGAAGGATTAACACCTTCATCAATGAGAATCTTGGTACCATTGTGATTTGATCATACCTTCTTACACCTGTCAGTTTCAGCTAACACCTAACTGAACAAGTTCAATAGAACCATTGTGATTGGATGTCTGTGACTCTACTACCATCAAGAGTTTAAATACCGGGGAATTCCCTACCAGTCATTTGAACTGAAGAAGCCACTCGGATGAGTGGTGAAACGTTTTCAAGAAAAACTCAGAAAAGTCCAGTTGTTTTAGACTTAATTCTACTAGATACTGTATATCATGACCTGGATGAATGAGAATCTTCATAGAGATAAGGATATTAGCAGTCACTTAGGGGTTCTGTGACCATATAAAGGCACAAGGCTGCAGGCTGAGTTATACAGGGAACTCTGGGTATCACTCATGTATTATAAGGGATAATGTACCCCCTACTGTAAATGATAAGGATATTAGCAGTCACTGAGGGGTTCTGTGACCATATAAAGGCACAAGGCTGCAGGCTGAGTTATACAGGGAACTCTGAGTATCACTCATGTATTATAAGGGATAATGTACCCCCTACTGTAAATGATAAGGATATTAGAAGTCACTGAGGGGTTCTGTGCCCATATAAAGGTACAAGGCTGCAGGCTGAGTTATACAGGGAACTCTGGGTATCACTCATGTATTATAAGGGATAATGTACCCCCTACTGTAAATGATAAGGATATTAGCAGTCACTGAGGGGTTCTGTGCCCATATAAAGGCACAAGGCTGCAGGCTGAGTTATACAGGGAATTCTGAGTATCACTCATGTATTATAAGGGATAATGTACCCCCTACTGTAAATGATAAGGATATTAGCAGTCACTGAGGGGTTCTGTGCCCATATAAAGGCACAAGGCTGCAGGCTGAGTTATACAGGGAACTCTGAGTATCACTCATGTATTATAAGGGATAATGTACCCCCTACTGTAAATGATAAGGATATTAGCAGTCACTGAGGGGTTCTGTGCCCATATAAAGGCACAAGGCTGCAGGCTGAGTTATACAGAGAACTCTGGTATCACTCATGTATTATAAGGGATAATGTACCCCCTACTGTTATAAGGATTCTAGATGTCACCGAGGGTCAAAGTGCCTAGCGCCCCCCCCCCTCCCCACACTGTTGCACCCTAGACACGTGCCTCTTTTGCCTCCCCCTAGTCCTGGCCCTAGGAGAGACCATCAGCAGGGGGAATGTCTTGCAATACAGGATGCTTTATTTAAACTTAAACTCCGTTTAAAGATGAAAAATCTCCCTAGCAATGCCAGGCATCTCAGCTAGTATATAAATATATATAGTTACGAAGAAAATTACTCATTAGATTGATGGTTGAGATATTCTTAAAGAGCAGTAATTATGACGCACTGGAGAGAATTACAAGTTGACCTGTGGAAGCCTATGGAACATTACAGTAAGATCAGCTCCGCACACACCTGCCTCCTTCCCATCACAGAGCGCCGCTCATTCCTGCCCACGCACGGGGCGCTTCTTCATTTTCTAACATTGTCATTACATAAAAACCAAGGATTATCCAATTCACTTATGTCTCACAGAGACTAAACCCAGCTGGGACCTGAGTGTGTGCGCTAAATGGGTCATCTCTGTCATCTAAAGCAAAGTAGAGCGTCAGCTGTAGAAACCATAAACAGGAGGTTCCACTTGGCATGGAACAGTCTGTTCTCAAGTGCCTTCATACAGACACTCTATGGTTACTGCTCCCCTTTGGTTCTATGCTGTGGCACTTACATACTGGGGGGGGGGGGGGGGGCAAATATTGTCTGGAATTTTTTTCCCACTGATTGTATTAGTCCCTGTAGCACTTTTTTGTCCTGCTGCATTATATCAGCAAACCAGACTGGCATGGAACTTGTCTGGGTGCATTTATCTGTGGATTTGGAGACTGTACTTTTTTTTATTTAGACCTCTTCCTCCTTGTCAAGGACTAGAGCGGCTGATGATGCTTTTGGCGATACATTAAATCCTAGGAGTTCAGTTGAGCTGAGGAATTTATTTCTTTCCCTTTGTGCCGTGTTTATGAAACACATTGTAGTTCTTCACCTTCTCTCTCTGTACAAGAGGGGTCACTTACAGCTGCAAGTGGCTTTCCTGCAAGCCCAATCTGTATGAAAGATCCTCCTCTGTATTCTATTATCTAACTATATCTAAGCCAGGCTAGATGATCCATTCTTTCTTCCATTAGGAAATGGCCCATAACTTCTTGAATACTGAGTAATCATGCAGTCAGTCCACTCCACCCACACCTGGGAGCATGGAAACAAGATGGAGGCAGGGCATAACTATGCCCTAATCACCACTCACTCCTGCCTTAATATGGTCACAGAACCCCTCAGTGACTTCTAATATCCTTATCATTTACAGTAGGGGGTACATTATCCCTTATAATACATGAGTGATACTCAGAGTTCCCTGTATAACTCAGCCTGCAGCCTTGTGCCTTTATATGGGCACAGAACCCCTCAGTGACTGCTAATATCCTTATCATTTACAGTAGGGGGTACATTATCCCTTATAATACATGAGTGATACTCAGAGTTCCCTGTATAACTCAGCCTGCAGCCTTGTGCCTTTATATGGGCACAGAACCCCTCAGTGACTGCTAATATCCTTATCATTTACAGTAGGGGGTACATTATCCCTTATAATACATGAGTGATACTCAGAGTTCCCTGTATAACTCAGCCTGCAGCCTTGTGCCTTTATATGGGCACAGAACCCCTCAGTGACTGCTAATATCCTTATCATTTACAGTAGGGGGTACATTATCCCTTATAATACATGAGTGATACTCAGAGTTCCCTGTATAACTCCCTGTATAACTTCTACTTGGCCCTCCTAGAGAGATAAATAGATAGAAAGACAGATTGATAGATAGAGAGAGAGAGATTGATAGAGAGAGACAGAGAGAAAGACCAAAAACCCTTGAAACTGCAATGACATTCCATTCTAAATGCATTTTTTGCTTCGGGCAGATGGAATTTAATAGCAGACCTAGACAATTCATTCCACAATAAATGATTGGCACAAACAGGAATATTTGGCTGCGCTGAGGAATTTGCTGCTATTGACCCTGTGCAGTAATTACATAAGCCATTTATTGGAGGCCCAAGGCACTGGCAATTAAATCACATTAGATGTTCCCAGTCTGAGGCTGTGCCCTGGTACCATGGGTGACTATGATATATCAATTAAGGGAAATAATTAATGGCTATTTTGCAGAGACGTTGGCATTTTAACCCATTTTTTCCAGACTTTACACACTGGCGGTTCATGATAAGGACAAAGCTGCTCAAGGGCAGGGCCAATATGGACATAAGCACAGCTTATTGGGCACTTGTAGCTTTATACGAGGCTGTACAGTATCCAGGTATGGGACCTGTTATCCAGAATGCTTGGGACCTGGGTTTTTTTTCATCTCCATTCCTTAAGCCTGCTAAAAAATCATTCAAATAAGGATTCCCATAAGGATTAATTATATCTTAGGATCGAGTACAAGGTACTGTTTTATTATAACAGAGAAAAGGGAATCATTTAACCATTAAATAAACCCAATAGGGCTGTTCTGCCCCCAATAAGGGGTAATTATATCTTAGTTGGGATCAAGTACAGGTACTGTTTTATTATTACAGAATATTTGTTCAAAATGGAGTCTATGGGAGATGGCCTTCCAGTAATTTAGAAATTTCTAAATAATGGGTTTTCAGATAGTGGATCCCATACCTATATAAATCCTGTTGGGGAATAATAGATTAGATTCTGGCCTGAGCCACACAACACACAGGTATCAATATTACAATCCTTTGATATATTTATTTATATTGCACTAGATGTATCCACGGCACTGTACATTTTTACCATAAAAGATTAAGTGCTATGTTTTAAAGGGCAAACTACACAAGGAGCTCATTGCCCTACAATGCTGACTGTGTAGAGGGTGGCTAACTTGTAGGCACAAGCAGGAAATAATAAGTGCCGCCATTCAAAGTGTTTGGGACATCATCCCTTAAATGTGCAAGGAGCAGAGTGCAGGATTCCCTGTCATATTGCTTTAGACTTATCACTTCTAGATACTGGGGCACTTAGGGGTCAATTTCTCCTTCCTTCCCCTCTTCCTATATTAAGGTGGCCATAGACATAGCGATTTTCGATTTTTTATGTGAACATTGGACGCACAAAGATCGTTCCCACCTTCCACAGACGTTCAGGGCTGAATCGTCAGATATGGAGGTAGAAACAATAGGAATCCTACCTCCTTCTGCCGATTCAGCCCTGAACATAGATTTTGCTCAGGTGCCTTCTATGGTGCCCAATCAAAATCTTTTAACCTGTGCAATCGGCGAGTTGACCAATATCCACAGCCTTCTGCGATATCAGTCACCTTGTTGGGCCGCCATACACGCACCGAATTCGTACGAAATGAGGTTTTGTATGATATCATCGGTACGTGTATTGCCAGCTTTAGGGTTTGCTGCCTTGTGGCTTTGGGTGCTCCAGGCAGGAAGGGGGGGGGGTGGTGGTGTCATGGGGGGCAGAGCATCAGTGTTGATTTTGGGGGCAGGGCCATGATGTTGATGATCACTGATTGGCCTATCACCATGTCTATCATGGAAATTTTCTCATTTGGAAAACCAGGCAGGCAGTTTTGACCTGGAAAGCCCCTCTGAAAATTGGGCTGTCTGGGTCAAAACCAGACAGGTGTAATCCTCTGCTTTCTGCCCCTCTCACTATGTGCCACTCTCTCTTATATTCTCCCCAATTTTTCATTCTATCCTTCTTTGTCCCAAATGCCCCATGTACCAACCACACCTCCTCCATATTCCATTCTCTGCCACTTTACTCTTTCTCCCCATACAAGCCTCTATGGGACACATTTGGATGGCTGTGCGATTACTACCCCTGGTTCTACTCTGTACTACTCCATCTGCTTCTGTGCATTTGTACAAAATATTTCCTGGGTAACACATGTGAGCAATATCAAGTGCCCAGAAATAAATCAAGTTGTTGTGTTTCCTACAATAACATGTAACCAGATATATTGTGAGTGTATTGTGAGCAGTGAAGGGGCGAGAAGCAGCAGTGGAAGCAAGTTCCAAGGTGAAGGTGAGGGAGAGAAAGAGCCCTTTGTACAGTATACTCTGAATAGCCCTATGATACATTCACCTTTCTCCATAGCTAGATTCATTCTTGATTTCTTTGAAAAAATAAAGAATAAATGTCCTTCTATCAACGAAAACAATTATTATTATATTTATATATAAAAGCTAAGGTACTCTCCTATAGGCACTATCATATGGGGTTATGGAGCTTTACTGGTTTCATTGTATGGACATTTGCACTGGGTAAGGCTATATAAAGCATAAAGTCATGACCTATAGGAAACACCATCAATCATAAACTGATACAGTTGGAAAGGTCGCTGGTAATAAAAGAAACCTGCGCCATTATAGCCCTAAAGAAACTGCCAAGAGTAAAAATAACAACCCAAGTGTCATATTCAACTAGGGAAATAGCGAAAAGCTGAGAAAGAGAAAATACTGGAGTAGATAATAATAACGGCAGCTTAAATTTAACTCAAAGGCTTCTAGTAATACCAAATGCCATTTGAGTGACATCCGAGCCAGGGAAGGAAGGCATATATCTGCTAAAAGGTGAAAAGAAATTAAAGGATATATTGCAAAGTTGTTCATTTGGTGGGATTGAGATGAGTTCACCTTTGAAGTCCACTAGAACTTTGGGATTATTCTGGGGTGATCTTGCAAGGATTAATTTATATAAACATAATCATTTAGACCGAATACCCAAGTAAACTCTTATTGTTCCATGACTAGGCAAGGTCATCCCATATGTCATTCTGAAACATTATATGCAGCAGGCAAAAGATAGGGCTGGTGAGACAATAAGGACTTTGTGTCTGAGGACTATAGAGCAATGACCACCTGGGGTTCTTTTTGAACTTATAGTTTAAAGTATATATTGCAATGTTGCTCCTTTGGTGGGATTGAGATGAGTTCATCTTTAAAGTCCACTAGAACTTTGACAATCTGGGGTTCTTGTGGAGTGATCTTGCAAGGATTAATTTATATAAACATAATCATTTAGACGGAATACCCAAGTTTTGTTCCATGACTAGGCAAGGTCATCCCTTATGTCAGTCACCTGAAACATTATATGCAGCAGGCAAAAGATAGGGCTGGTGAGAGAATAAGGATTTTGTGTCTGAGTACTACTAGAGCACCGGCCACCTGGGGTTCTTTTTGAACTTATGGTTTAAAGTATATATTGCAATGTTGCTCCTTTGGTTGGATTGAGATGAGTTTGTGTTTGAGACCTACTAGAGCTTTGACCTTCTGGGGGTTTTCTTACATTGTGACAATGATGGACCAGTCACAAACAGCCCTTATGGTCTGTGTTCTGCAAGGCCAGTATCTGGTGTAGGGAAGGTGAAGGAAATTTCTAGAGATTATTCTATATAAACATATCCAAAGTCAGTACAGGGAATACCTGAGTGACCTGTTTTAGCCCCATGACTACACAAGCACATCCTTTTCTGCATCCTGATTGTGTTCTTCAGTCATCCAACGCTTTATATGTGGCAGGCACAAAATAGGACTGGTGGTATTGAGATGAATTTGTGCTTGAGGCTAAACACAGACAGCGCCGGATATCTAAACCGGGCTCCCCGAGGCCGCCCCCCATTGCTTCGCATCGGAGCAAAATTACGCTGCGGCAGGGCAGCAAGCCGTCCCTAAGTTTGTGGCTTTGCCACAAATCCGGGCCTGACCACAGATGGACCTTCTGCAGGAGTTCCTTGTGTATTCTAGCAAAGAAATTGTCCTTGTGGTCTATGGTAAATTGCAGAACATTGGATGTAAGGGCAGGTCGTGGCTTATTTTAAACCTTTGTTGATTTATAGATGTTTTCCATACAGCAGGACATTTCATTAAACAATGTCTGTGTCACGATCGGTATCCCAGAACTCAGAACAGGCGCCGAGGGTCCAGTCAAGGCTCACGCTTCTGCCTATAACCCCCGCCTTTCACGTATGGAGGAGCCCTTCGCTACTCGGATGCCACCAGGACTTATAGTAAGAGACCCAAGGAGAGTTCTGAGCAGGCAAGGGAACCCCTTGGGGGTGTGGGGAGCAGCCCCGGTGGGCCACACACCCCAGCCTGCAGCTCGCTAACAGCATTTTCTGGCTAAAGTAGTGTTGTTTCCCCCAACTGAAGTCTGGGCTCTATTATCTTGTAACTCTGGTGGGGGAAACAGTTTTACAGCTCCTAAATGCCTGATGGAAATTGCATGTGGGGATTAACAATTACCTTCCCAGAAAAATGTTGCTCTTTTATTGGCCGCCCGCTACAAGTTAAGGAGAGTTGGTAAATTTGAAGCATTGATAGATTATTCCTAATGCTTTTATGTTGTTACAGACATAACAAAGACTTATTCGTTTGCCAAAGGCAAGATCATAAATAAAGCAATAGAAATAGTACAGCCATTAAAGCAAATATCCCGAACCATTTTATACTAAATAGCCTCGAAATTGGGAATGAATTTTGCAGAAAAGCGGCTTCGTTTAAAGCTCGTTATGCCGCGTCCCCGTACGAGCGATTATCCTTTCAAATTATTTCCACAACTTGCGAGAAGTCATTTGTTCCTTCCCTGTTTCACAGCGATTTCCTGACATTTCTTAGTAATGGCTTTATCTAAAAAAAAATAAAACAACTCTCACTTGTTCTGTGATTCATTTTTTTTCTCGACAAGCCTAAAAGACCTTGGCTTAGTATTAGCGCTTGTTATTTCCTCAGATATTTACCAGCTAATGCCCCGAATATTTGTTGGAAGGCTGAATCTTCTGAAAGTATAAAAGTATAAGAATTCCTTCCCTGTACCCCATTATGCCCTACAGAGTCCTACTCTATACTAACAGCTGGCTGCTAGCGCTGAATACTAAGGGCATATAAAATACATCCCTTTATATAAGCGCCTCAGTTCTATTCATCTGACTGTGATTATAGTTAGGAATCAATTTCAATCAGATTCCAGGAAATCCATTAAATATATATTTTTAGAAATACCTATATTTCAGCTGGGTATTTTGTATACCGTATATACTCGAGTATAAGCCGATCCGAACATAAGCCGAGGTACCTAATTTTACCTAAGAAAACTGGAAAAACTTATTGACTCGAGTATAAGCCTAGGGTGGGAAATGCAGCAGCTACTGCTAAGTTTCATTAAAATAAATACCAATAAAATAACATTAAATGAGGCATCAGTGGGGTATATGTTTTTAAACATTTATTTCAAGTAAAAACTGTAAACTAGCTCTGTAAGTGGAGGGTCAACAAAAACAATTGTTTTATCAACAATGATACCTTAAGAGTACTCAGCAACCAAGCTAAAACACAAAGAGTTAAAATCCTTCAAAACTATATATAGTTTAAATAGAATATAAAGTGCAATGTCTATTGCAGAATGGGACAGGTGAGAACGGTAGATGAAGATGAATTTGGGAGCGGACCAGGGCACTGGAGGGTCTGGTTGTGGGTGGCCTAATTTGCACACAAAAGACAGAGGGTGCTAGTCTGGAGGGACCCATGGCACCCAACTCGAGTATAAGCCGAGGGTGACTTTTTCAGCACATTTTGGGTGCTGAAAAACTAGGCTTATACTCAAGTATATACAGTATTCCCTCTGATAAATCTGCTTATCACCCAAGAGGAAGATGTAAGCTCTATGGCATTATTCCCGATGTGCCCTGGGCTTGAGGAGTGCCCACATCAGGCTTGGGTTTCCCAGTGCCTGTTCCCCAGTTAAACACTTAAGCAGCTTCTCCAAGCTTTAAATGCATAATGTTGTTCTCTTGCTACACCTATGGTTACCATTCGTCCCCGTATGCCGGGGATCGACCTCCGTTTCAGAGCTGCTGTCCTCATGGCTATTGTCTCCGTTTGCCGTCCCCGTGGGACAAAAGAAACCTGTGAATTCCCTAAACCGCCAGGCATTCAAGCAACCAGCTTAGGAGGTCCTTTGGTGCAGAAGATGTCACTGTGCAAATTGGCCAATCAATGAGCCACGAGCAGCACAACATTCCACGAATCGCTGTAAACCTGAACCGGAAGTGCCTCCCTCATTTGTCAATTTGTAAGCTGAAGTCCTCTGCCCTGAAGAAGGACTGTGATACTTTTGTCACGCTGCTCCGCTGCTAGTGTATATGGTATGTGTTTGTCACCCTGCTATGAGTTCTGGGGGGTATTATACATGGTATTGCCTCTGCTTTGATTTATATATTTACTGAGGGTTTATCTGTAAAATTGAAGTGGTCTGTTGGGGGTGTGTCTGTCAAAATGGGCGTGGCCTAAAAAATTGCCCGGAATTGCTGCTTACAAAGCTGACATTCACTTTTTTCTATCAAAATTTAAACACACCATTACTTCTGTACTCTAGTTACTTAACATTACACATAAAGAAAAACACATTGTAGTTCCCTGTATTCCCTTATTTTCCTACTCCCTGCTGTAATTACGGGCCTGCTGAGCAGATACCTCGGCCTGAAAGCTGCTCTGTATTCCCAAACGGAACATCTTAGTGCTCAGGCTCCTTGTTTTTCACAACATAGAAACACATCTTGCACTGCAGAGCCATAGAAAATCCATCCATTATTTAATGTGCCGTGGTGCATCAGGAGCTATTAATCTGCTTAATGCCTCTGTGAGTAACGTCAGTCTTGGGTCCCAGAGAGAAACCCTCAGCTTCAAACAATGCAAGTCCCTCAGTGCTGCCCCCCCATCACTTTCAATTATGGGACATTACAGTGTATTATTTCCTATCAGACCAATGCTATAAACTGTTAATGCAGAAAAGAGGCCTGGGTTCCTTTTTTCTGTTAATTAGTTTTTCTCATGGTTAAATTGGTCTGAATGTAATGGGGGCAGAGGTGTCGGAGCAGGGGGGGGGGGGGGCACGTCATCATGATCATCATATAGAGCCCCAATAAGTTACACAGTTCTTTAAATCACTACCGTACTCCAGAGGCAATAATATCCTGTACATTATATCTGGTTATATATCTGATTAGTAATAATCACAACTTATTGATGTACAGGGCTGGAACTAGGAGGGGGCAGAAGAGGCATGTGACCAGGGTTTAAAGGTGGGGGGGGCACTAGACACATATCACTTCTGTACCCCTAGTCAGGGCCATCATCCCCTCACCACACTTGGTTCCAGCCTTTGGGGTGCTCCTTAGTTGACCCCGGTATTCCCAGAGCTTGGCTTCTGCTGCCAGTGGGGATGTATTTTTAGCCATGAAGTTTGTAGATTTCATGGTCAGTATTAAAGGAAAACTATACCCCCAGAATGAATACTTAACCAACAGAGTTTATATCATATTAAGTGGCCTATTAAGGAATCTTGTTAAACTGGAATATATATATCAGTAAATATTGCCCTTTTACATCCTTTCCCTTGAGCCGCCATTTTGTGATGGGCTGTGTGCTCCCTCAGAGATCAGCTGACAGGAAGTAATGCAGCTCTAACTGTAACAGGAAGTAGCGTGGGAGCAAAAGGCAGAACTCTGTCCATTCATTGGCTGATGTGACCTAACATGTTTGTGTAGGGACCCATAGGGTTAACATGTCCCTATGGCTTTAAACCCTACAACTTCCTTCGTTTGTGCTGTTATTGGGCAAAGACCCATGTATCCAGTTTTGCATATGTGTCTTATTGGTTAACAGGGAGACCACTCCCTTGGCACTCTGATATATTGTTTAGCAGGGGGTGGGGCTGCCTCTTTGGCTGCATCTGCTGTCCCAGGTGGGAGTTCCACTGAGCCTGAGATCAACAGGGCCCCAGTAAAGCCTTTCACCCTAGAGTCTGCATCTAACTCTAGTGAAGTCGGGGAACAGGGACCCAGTGAATGAGGATTAGTGAGTGTCAGGATAATTTATAAAGAGCACTTTCTAGGAAAGTGAGACAGTGAGATTAGTTAGAAAGAGCAGTTTCAGCTCCAACCAGGAGAGATTAGCTGGAAGTATTCTTCCCTACAGGCATTGTGCCTTAGAGCAGGACACGGTTAAGATGCAGGTATCAGGTCAGTTCCTATCCCTGATCCATAGTTCAACTGCAAGAACCTTCTGGCGTCCATTTGTTACTCTGCACTGCACACAGCTACAGTGGGTTGTAGTTGCACTACACCATAGCTCCGTTTGGCTACTTCCACATAGCGAAGGCTCATACTGAAAGATTGAGTCGTGTGTACCCCATGCTCTAGACCTATCTAGCCATGCTGTTGGCTTGGTTACAGCCAAGAAGGGGTTACATTTGTGTGCCTTGGCTTGTTTGTGTGCACTGTGAATCCTATGATCCCAGGGGGCGGCCCTTAGTACTTAAAATGGCAGTTTTCTATTTAGGATTACCCAATGGCACAAATATATTTTTAATGAAAATGGTTTATTTAGATTTTCGACACTAGTTCTTTGTGCAACAATTCAAAAAAGTTGAGGTTTTCACTCGTCAAAATTTGGGATCTTCGCAACTTTTTTGTGACCTTTCTTGCACAGACTTTTTCAGTTCAGACTTTTTAGTAAATGTAATACATTCGTGGAAACGATTTTATTCAAGTTTCTAAAATTAAAATAAATGAGAAATGTTAGAGTTTCAGTAAATGTGCCCCTGAACGTATCCCTGGTTACACCGCACCAACACGGTACAGCGGGCGCACACGTGTAACAACAGATCCTCCGATAATATGAATATATTTACTGAGCTCAGGGGAAAAATTCAACAGAAAAGAAAAAGAAATTGGTTTTTGCTATTTTCATATCCTCTCATGAAAAATTCATATTATCGGCACGTCTATTTTTCTCTTGGAGAGATTTACATTGATCCCATAAACACTTGTTTGCAAAATGAAACCTATTGAGAATATATTAATAATGCAGAATCCGTGTAGCAAAAGGTCTGCGCTGCCATATAGTGAGGCTACTTGATCCTTATTGGCCCACACAGAAAGCCTATTGCACACAAGCTTCCCAACTGAGCAAAGACTTCGGAATACAGTAACCATACGGTAACCATACAGTAACCATACAGCAACCTACAGTAACCATACAGTAACCAAATGGTAACCATACAGTAACCATACGGTAACCATATTGTAACCATACGGTAACCATATGGTAACCATACAGTAACCATACAGCAACCTACAGTAACCATACGGTAACCATACAGCAACCTACAGTAACCATACAGTAACCATACTGTAACCATACAGTAACCATACAGCAACCTACAGTAACCATAAAGTAACCATACAGTAACCATAGGGTAACCATTCAGTAACCATAGGGTAACCATTCAGTAACCATACGGTAACCATTCAGTAACCATACAGTAACCATAGGGTAACCATTCAGTAACACGTACATACGTGCCAGATAGGGGCCATGGTTATGAGTGATATCTGTACTTTATTGCTCCATAGGAGGAAATATATTCTTTGTTCTATTAACGTGTCTGCACAAGGCAAGGTTTCAAACAATATTAAGGTGATAAGAAGTTCTCCATCTTTCCTAGAAGCATTGATAACCCTTATAAACATGTAGGGACCCCAAGATTTGGGCCCCTTTGCCTGGGTTTTCCCTTTAGACAGGCATACCAGTGGGCGGCCTTGTTGGGATATGGACACCTAAGGGTGGTCCTAATTGTGTGTGCTATAATTATTCTTTCCAGGTTAAAAGAGAGTTTCCTCTGCAGTTCAGCTGTAACCACTAGGTGGTGGTGTTCTGCAATATAAAATGGGATCACTCACAAACCATGAGGTTATAGTTGCTCTAGGAGTAAAAGGATAGATAGTGTATTTAGTTAGGCAGCTTGAGGCCCCTCCGAGGAGATCAGTAAGTTTATCATCTCCCGGGATTAATGGCCATAGTTAAGGTAGTTCATTCAGTGGCTGGCTCAGGTCATAGCATATTCCCAAAGAGGGGAGATTATCTGGAGAGAGTAAGAGAAGCTCCTGGTTTGGATATAAGGGAGAGATACCGGAGTCTGCATATAATACTACTGAGTGCTGTTTGGAATAAATAAAAAAGTTTGTTTGGTTAATCAGCAAGTCTCCCGGTCAGTTCCTCCCCAGGCAGATCACCAGCAACCAGGTAAGCACTCACCCAAGGGGCAGCAAGGTCCCAGGAGTTGCAGGGAGTTTGCCAAGTTGCGGCCTACAGAAACCATCCCAGCTCAAATAGCACACACGCTCAAAGATACTTATAGCCAACACTCATGGGTGTGCTACACCATACAAAGCACGGAGGACCCTGGGCAACACTTGTAAAGCCAAAAAAAATGTAGGTATTTGGCTGTCAAAGAATCCACAAATAAGCCAACAAAAATATATAGTAAAAAAGTAGACAAATCTTTTTTTATACCAACATTTCTAAAGCTTTACACATTTTGTGTCCAAACAACACTTAAGGGGGTGATTTAGCAACATTCAAATTGCCACCATTAATGTCGGTATGGTCTTAAAAGCTCATGTGATAACATGGGTGCGGTTTGAAATGGGTGCAGTTTAAAAAGGGGGAGTGGTCAAAACTGGCTTCCATTATCGGCCCTCCACCATGTAGAACAGACGAATTCCACCTCTCAGTACCACTGCTCTATAGTATAGAAGTTCTCCTCTAGGGGAGTGGGTCGATCCAGTTGGCTGTGCACGGCCCTTTTAAATTTTTACTGGGGGGCACAGCACCCTCTAGTTACACCCCTGCTTTGTCCCCAGTACTGGCCAGGACACGGCTTTGTGAAATTTCATGATGATATTGCCATGACAACACGTAGCATAAATTAAACAGTAACCCTGGAACATACATTTTACAGCACCAATCAGGTGCCTAATATCTGCCACCACAGAATTTGTGATCTTCAGTCGGTGGGAGGTAAAATGCTTTCTCTTTTTAGCAATATTTTTTAAAATAGAAGGAGAATAGATTTTCTTGTGAAATGTGGAAAATGGGATACTTTTAATTGATTGGTTCATGTTTAAATGAGAGCAATACTACTTGGCCTGGCACTTTGATCAGTTTCCCCCCAAACAAGTCCAGTTGCTTTCATGGCATCTCAGAAAACCCACAAGAAAAGAAGGTTGCCTGGTAGAGCTTATGGGTCATTGAAATCCTCAAAGATGGATGCCTGTAACATTGAGGGCCAAATGATGATGACAGAAAGGAGGATGACAGATCCAAAAGGTACCAGGAAAAGGCAAATTCTTGTTCATCTGAAGCCTTCCAACATGAAGAAGGTCGTGAAGACAGACAACAAAGTTTAGGTATCTTCATATCATCTTGAAAAACCCACAAGAAAAAAAGGTAGAATGATAGGGATGATGGGCTGATTGAAGATAAAAAATAAGGCGAGAATTCAGTCTCCATCACAAGATGAAAAGGATAGTATTAAATAAGCTCATTGTAATAGAAAATAGATAAAGTAGGGCTTTTGGCACCAAGTAGGTATCATGCAAGGCTTCAGTAGGGAGGGTGGGGATATATTTAGGCAAAAGTAAACACAAGATGGCTAAAGGGTTAATAGACCCCTACAGCAAGAAAGTCAAGCAGGAAACTAAGGTACGATTATATGTAAATCATAAGTATAACTAGAACAGCTGAGATGTTGGCTTCATTGCCGTGTAACTATAACATTCTGCTCTGGAGAAAATGGTCTACATAATTAGAACATCAAGACTGGGACCAACCAAGGAGATGAGCACATCCAATGTAGCAATAGAAATCCTGGTGTAATTAAAAAAACCTGTCAGGAGACCTGAGGAGATCAGTGTATAGTGTGTGAAATGGGCCTTTGAGAAACCTCTGTATATTACATCCCCTTCTTCCCATCCCTTCTGCTCCTCCTGGGGACAGTGTAAGCTATTCACAGCTCAAACGCTCTATCAGCCATATAAACATACTGTAGTAGATGAGGTTGCAAATAAACACACTTTGTACTCTGAAATATATACTAGAAATAACATAAAATACAGGTATGAGACCTGTTATCCAGAATGCTCAGGACCTCGGTTTTTTTCCATATAAGGGGTCTTTCCGTAAGTTAGATCTCCATACCTTAAGTATATAATTATTAAATAAACCCAATAGCATTGTGTTGCCTCCATTATATCTTAGTTGGGATCAAGTACAATGTACTGTTTTATTATTACAGAGAAAAGGGAATCATTTAACCATTAAATAAACCCAATAGGGCTGTTCTGCCCCCAATAAGGGGTAATTATATCTTAGTTGGGATCAAGTACAGGTACTGTTTTATTATTACAGAGAAAAGGGAATCATTTAACCATTAAATAAACCCAATAGGGCTGTTCTGCCCCCAATAAGGGGTAATTATATCTTAGTTGGGATCAAGTACAGGTACTGTTTTATTATTACAGAGAAAAGGGAATCATTTAACCATTAAATAAACCCAATAGGGCTGTTCATTGTCTAACCTGAATGGTCATGGACCTCCTCATTGACTTCTTAACCTCATTGAGGTTTAGCCTCCCCAAACCAAAACAGATGAATTTCCTGTGTTCTTTATTGATTCTGTGCAATTGTACTGTTCTTTTAAACAGCCTCCTCTAATGCAAACACCACCCTCTGGCTATCATTGTAGGATTATGATTGTAGGACAGTAAGAGGCTCTTGGCAGAAGTTGGAAGGCAGCAGGTTAGACTTAAATAAGGTCCCACTTCTTTGGTACAACCTAAGTACCTGGGCTACGGCATTTCCAACCAATTCCAATATGAGTTTCCCAGTGCCAGGGACTTGCTGCAAACAGGAATATGGATTATGTGGAGCCACTGTGGGCACGGTTCTGCAATGATATGTGTTGGAATCATCTTGGGGGCTGAAGGGACTTTGGGAACTCCTCTCTGATGCTACAAACTATGATTCTTAAACGAGAAGCATCAATTCAGTGCCGCGCTGTTTCCCCTAATTTAATTCAGTGGAACACATTTACTCTGGAAATGTAGTATATTTACTGTGTTTCCTAAAATGTCTATTTGCTTGTTGTGGAGTTGTAGCTGCACTTTTTCCTTTCTACTATGGCAGGGATAGTTATTATCTTTCTTCACAGGAATAAAAAAGTGTCCTACTGAGACATAACTCTGTAATTTCCAGCCATTACTGGAACAGAATTGGAGATGTTCCATTACTGAGGCTTTCTGGGCCTGATGTAACGTATCTATAGAAATCCTACACTGTAATTTGCTTTCACTTCTAGTGGCCCATAATGGAGGAAGGTCTTTGGGGTGTATCCTAAGCATACGTGCCCTGAATGGGGGTGTTCTGTTATAGTAGTGAATAGAAATTTCTTGGAAGGAAAGTGCAGCAACAAAACCGATTGGACATTTTTTAATGCTGGGCAAATTAACACCTGGGCAATAACCCTTTCTCCCAATTAGTAATCAGGTTCGGTCAGACCTGCAGGAAGTTCCCTGAAAGCACAGCATTTGGGGCTCTGCATTAGTACAAATGTGGCTTGTGGTAGTAAATGAGCTCTGTCGTTATAATTTAGTCTTAGGGTAAAAATATTATAAGAAGGTTTCAAGTATGAAGAATGGGAAGCCTTTCCACAATTAATATTATTCCTCAGGCCACAGCCTATATCACTTTAGGGGTCATTTACATTACCCCGGGGTGCAAGTGCTTGAGCATTAGGGAATGGCAAAATTGTGCTTCTTAGTAGTCACTTAGCAAACACTTGTGGCCCAGCTTAATCTGCTCTTTGCGCCTTGCACAGATTAGAAAACCCTACATGACTCCGCCCCCTGCCCCTCAACAAGTCAGTGATGGCTAACACAGTCAGTGTAATATTCATGGCAGACCCCGAGAGGCCATTTGCACAGAGCCTAACGCAGTGTGACAATTCCCAAAAATTACCAGTTGAGGCCTGAAGTGATGACATTATAGACAGGTCCAGGGTGGATTAGGGACAGATTGGATAATAGAAAGGATAAGTGGGCAGGCCAGGGGCTTAACCTTAGGGTATTAGAAATTTGCTGGAAACTACATTGCCATAAAATATGTAATACCAGCCTTGGCAAGTGTTCTACTGGCTAGGCAGGAAAATACTGGTCAGATGGCAACACTACCCTAGTTGGAAGGCATTCAGCCTAGCTGGTGTACCTTTACCCCAGGCAGTCCCCATAGAGGATAAGCCAGTTAAGAGCTGGTCCTGTTTTGCAGTTGAGAGTGGGAGCTGGTTCCCTATACCCTGGTAGTTCCATGGTTGGCCAGGGGAGGCAGTCTTTATAAGGGAAAGTCGCATTGTGGTTGGACTCATTGGATCCCACCTGTTAGACAAGCTGGATGGTTCCCAGAGCCTGAGGTGGGTTGCTGGTCCAGTTGGTAAAGAAAGTGTGAGAGTTCTGCAATAACTCGAGGAGAGTCAGGACAGTTAGAGAGACGCTTGATGCTCCAATGGGGAGAGTAGAAGGGTTAGTAACCCTGGGTGCCACCTGGTAGAGAAGGGGCTTAAGTTGCATTTTGTCAATGAATATTTTACATTTTGGGGTTGTTTTGCAAAAACATTCCCTGATAGCTAAATGCAGAATTTGGCAAAATTTAGACTTTTGTTACAAAAGTAATTATATTGGCAGCTAATAAAGTAGCTCTGAAACTGAAAAAAAGAAATAAGTCATGTAAATTGCAAAAGTACTTAGAAAAGCACCCTGAGCAATTTTACGTTACATTTATTTTAGGTATCCTTTACAAGTACCTTGGCAAGTCATTTCGCTTCCCTGGGAGGCAGAAACCACAACCAGACTCTGATTATTAAGTTCTATAAAGCAGTGGTTTGTTGCAAGTACTGGGATCTAGTATCTGGAAACCCATTATCTAGAAAGCTCAGCAATATGGCAATGCCATTTACCATAGGACCCTGTTTAAACAAACACTAACGCATTGTTGACTCGTTATACAGAAACTGATGAGTTACCAGGGGAAATAGGGAATCTGCTGCTGTCAGGAAATTGAAATTGAACAGATCAGTGCGACGAGGGAACATGTTTTCTCATTAATAACTGATGTGTTTTCCCTCGTATAGTAACGTCAGGACACAAGGGGCCTTGCTGGCTCCAAGCAAACATGGGAGAAAGAAAGACACTTGTGCCAAGATACCTCTTGTGGAAGGGGGGCCCCAATCATCAGTCACATGGGGTCAGTAGATTTCTATTGTACAATGCTGCCAGCGAGCAAATTCACTTTATTCTCATATCTGTCTGCCCCCCTGGCACAATATTCATGTCAATAGGAAAAGGGGAGAACATATAGCAGAGAGTATCCTATGGCAGAATGATGCTCCATCTGTTTTATAAATTGTTTTGTAAAAAGAAAAGAAACACATTGGGAATAGTGATGAAAATTTGACGCGGAAAAATTAGTTGCGTGTCAAGAATTTTGTCACACGTCAAAATTGGGCATGGTCACATAAAAAATGGGTGCGGTTGCGTTAAAAAAGGGCACGGTCGTGTCAAAAAGCGCGGGCAACAAAAAAAAAAAGACGCGGGCGACAAAAAAGACACCGGTGACAAATAAAATCATGCAACAAATGCATTTTGAGAATTTTTCGCCGCTCCGCAAATTTTCTTGCCGTTTCGCAAATTTTATGGCGAAGCGAAAAGGGACAGATTCGCTCATCACTAATTGGGAATCATTTTTAAGGGCTCTCCATATGTGATCATTTCCAATATGAATTCAGTTGTTTTCAATTTACTTGTAAATGTTATTGCTGTAAGTATCTGTCTGTAATTTGCAGTTCTCTTCGCTGCTTGCCTGACTATAGAGACATCATAGCAGAAATCAGCTCTTATGCAGCCAGGGCTCCATTTCCCACAATGCCCTGCTCACTTCTGTTGTTCTTGGTGTCAGTGCTGTTTATCACAGAACCTGCAAGGCATTATGGGAATTTGAGTTTGGCTGGAGGAGAGATGACTACCAGTCCAGTGTTTCAGTGGTTTGAATAGTCAGAACCAGCAGTGGGGAGTTAGAAACTGATTTTTAATAGCAATTACATAAATTCAGGCCCTGGTCTCGCTGCTCCTTCAGACACTCGGTCTTTACCTGGGTTCTACTCACTTTGCCAGGGGTTTCTCTGGGCACCTGTATAGCAACAGAGACAATACAAGTAAATTAGGAATACAGCCAATAGTGAAGTCAGACTAAAATGGATGTAACTGTTGCACTTATTGACACTCCAAGCACTTCCGTATAGTTGCGCTAAGCATATAGATGCTGGGGAACCCTGGACATACCACTACCAATAATGTAGCAGAACTCAGGGGTTCCAACAATGGCTTGGGTCAATACATGCGGTATAGTCATGCCCAAACAATCACATAATAATTTCATTTTAATGCCATTTGTTGCCATGTATCAGACACAACACCCTGACTGCTATTATGATGAAATTCTGGGGGGGAAGCTGCATTGTGGGTAAAAAATATGTCACTTTGCATCCAAAAATGACCATTTATTTATATTTGTATTATTTATTAACAATCTCTGTAATTCTGAATGTATCTGCCCCATGGCCCCAGTACTTCTCTCTCATTCCTAAAGGAGCCTGCAAGCAAAGGCAATAGCTAAAGCCAGGTCTTATGATCCAATCATCACATCTTTTAATACTAATCCATTTTTTTTTGCGCTAAAACTCCCAATATTTTGAATTAGGATTCAAAAACTCAAATGTTCAATATTTATTAAAGGAATTGTTCACTTCTGAGTTAACTTTTAGTATGATGTAGAAAGTGGTATTCTGCGACAATTTGCAATTGGTCTTCATTTTTTATTATTTGTGGGTTTTTTTTTATCATTTTACTTTTTGTTCAGCAGCTTTCCAGTTTGGAATTTCAGCACTAATCTGGTTGCTAGGGTTCAAATTACCTTAGGAACCAGGGAGTGGTTTGAATGAGAGACTGGTATATTTATAGGAGAGGGGCTGAATAGAAAGATAATAAAAAGTAACAATAACAATAAAGCTGTAGCCTCACAGAGCAATAGTTGTCTGGCTGCCGGGGTCAGTGACCCCCATTTGAAAGTTGGACAGAGTCAGATGAAAAGGACTCGTTGTTCAAAAACTATAATGAATAAATAATTTACCAATTGAAAAGTTGTTTAGAAATGGGCATTCTATAACATATTAAATGATGTTAAATAAGCCCATAGGTGTAAAACGTAAGCCCTATTGCCATAAAGGGGCAGCGAGGTATAAGTATAATAAAAAACCATTAAACTATAGTTATTATTTCTGTTCTATCAGCATTATGTCCCTTTAGCATCAGTAATGCTTTAGCTTGAATAACTTTTTATGCAGCTTTATGTATTAATTCTATAACCATAACTCCAACACCGTCATCAAATGTTCTTTCCTATAGCAGCTCCCAGCAAGGGCTTGGGATTACTCGGCCAACACTTCCCACTCCTTTTCTATTCATCAGAATTAATGCCAACGTCATGGCGAGCGAAGTGTGTTCTATATGTGAAAGGATTCAGGTCTAGTAGAATAAACATGAATAATTGGAAGGGGGATAACTCATTTAATTTATAGAAAAAGAAATGCTAAAAGATAAAGGGGCTGGGTTACTATCACCAGTACAATTCCCCATGATGCCCAGTTAGAGATTTTCTAATTTAGTCATTTGATCCAACCTGATACCTGATTGGGTACTGTGGGTAGCTTCACAATGAAGAATTTTAATCAATTTAGCACTTTATGTTACTAGAGAAGCCCCAAAGAGAAGCCCATGTTGGTATAGGCCAGCAGTTCTCAACCTGTGGGTCGGGGACCCCTTTGGGGGTAGAACGACCCTTTCACAGGAGTCTCCTAAGACCATTAGAAAACACATATTTCCGATGGTCTTAGGAATAATTTTATGGTTGGGGGTCACCACAACATGAGGAACTGTATTAAAGGGTCGCGGCATTAGGGAGGTTGAGAACCACTGGTATAGGCGATATATAATATGTAGATAACTTAAAGGCAAGTTCGTTAGGTTAGTATAATGTAAGTGGCACGGATGGGTGTAAAGTAGGGAAAATACATCATTAGGGCCATGGGAGGAGAGCAAGATTAATACAAATACACAGAATATCTTCTCATGGAGATGTTTAAGTTAACAAGTACTCAGCTTCACATGTAGGGCTGATAAATACAAATAAAGAATGGTTTAGGAAATTCAAGGTGATTGGGGTCATAAGGGTTATGGTGACATTAGGGGGCGAGATTACACTTGTGTAACATCCCATAGTTTTTGTTCAGGCAGGTTTCCCCTAGTTTGAACACCTAAAGGTGGTCCTACGGTGCATGAGTATGTTTTTGCTTCCATGGTTGCTCCCCTGCAGTTCTAATGAATGCCCAGTAGGTGGCAGGGGAATGGGACCTGACCTCTCACAGAGAGGATTACAGGTAAGTGTGTTAGTGAGTTCAAGATAGAGAGAGGGTTAGTTTCTAAAGGAGTGGCTCTAGGAGGCAGAGATTCAGGGAAGTTAGCCGGGCAGCTAAGTGCCCCATCGAGAAGATTAGAGGGGTAGCACGCTTGGTGGTCAAAACCACCAGAATAGGGACACAAGTGGCAGGTAGTTTGCCAGGGAGCAATACCTCACCGTGGAATCGCCTATTTTGGAGACCTGGCCATTGTGCAGGCTGTGGAACCTCCGGGGAAGTGTCTATATTATACTGGAGGTGGGATCTGAAATTTGTGTTTAATCATTCTGTGCTATTACTGATATTTGGGAGAACTGCTGCTTGGAAGTTAATAAACAAGTTCAATTTGTTTGCATCAAAGTCCAGTGGTCCTGGTTATTCAGTTAAAGTGCCGGATTCCCCAGTGCAGACAGAAAAGGCAAAGGTAAACGGGTGGCCCAATTACTGGGAGTTACTTCACAGGAGGCTGGAGTCAGAGGCCTACTAGGGATAGCAGCATGGAGCCCTTCACTCACACTCTCAATCTGCCATCAGCCAGCGCCTAAGGGTGCCTACACTTGCTTTACAGAACATCAGGTTGTAATGTGTTTCCTACCTCTCATGTCAGACTAACAGGCCTATAGTTTTCAGGCTGAGAACGGGATCCCTTTTTAAATAATGGCACCACATTAGCAATCCGCCAGTCTCTCGGCACCATGCCAGACCTCAACGAATCCTGAAAAATTATGTGAAGAGGTTTGGCAATCACAGCGCTCAGCTCATTTAATACCCTGGGATGAATCCCATCCGGCCCTGGACCTTTGTTTACCTTTACATGTTCAAGTCTCTTTTGAATTTCCTCCTGAGTGACCCACGCGTCAGTAGCTAAATTACTAGAACTGGGTATATGTAAAGGGAAGCCTTCATTAGCTGGCTCCTCAGATGTATAGATAGAGAACCTGCACCCTGTAACAAGGATACTACAGAATCAGAGAGAACATTGTTTGCCATTATTCCTTAGTGCTCACATACACAAGCTAATGAATTCTTTCTGTAGCATCAGGTAAACATTCTAAGGCACAATCCACCTGTTGTCTCCTTTTCCATGATCACAATGACCTGTTTTCCTTGGTTCTATAAGAGCCATTAATACTTTAATAGAAAAGCACTCTGGGAAAAATGAAGAAAAAAAAAAATTAACCTGACAATCAATTTCCTTTTTTCTTGTCCATTGGCTTTATTTATCTCTCACAAGCTCAGTATTTAGTTTATCAGATGATCAGGATAATGATCACAAAACATCCCAACAAAACACAATTAGCGAAAATGCTGCCAAGCAAAAAAATGCCCTGTAGTTTTAAGGACACCTGGGTTTGTAACGAAGCACAGGGAATGACGGAAGGTCCCACCCTATCTGCGTATCAGACAAATGGTTTCTGGCTAGTGATGAGCAAATTTTTTCCCCAGGCATGGATTCGCAGCGAATTTCCACATCTTGCCATTGGCGAATTGTTTTGCGAAATTTCCGTGAAAATTAGTCGCAGAGAAATTAGGCACCCGTCAAAATTTGGCGTGGTCGCATCAAAATAGGCGCGGTTGCGTCAAAATGGGCACGGGCGCTTCAAAGTAGATGAGGACGGCCAAAAAAAATCGCGCAACAAATGCGTTTCACAAATTTTTCGCCGTTTCGCAAATTATCTTGCTGATTCACTCATCACTATTTCCGGCATTTAAATTAAATGATTATATAGAATATTACAGTACAAGTAATTTGACCTGATATTTTAGAAGATATGTAAGTTTTCCATAGTAAGTAGTAAATGTAGAGGTTTTATATATATATATATATGTATATATAGAGAGAGAGAGCAGTGATCCCCAACCTGTGGCTCGGGGCAACATGTTGCTCCCAGTGGCCTCAAACCAGGGGCTTATTTTTGAATTCTTGGCTTGGGGGCAAGTTTTGGAGCCAGAAAGACCACCTGTAGGCTGCCAGTCTACTTAGGGGCTACCAAACCAATCACATGTTTTGCTCCCCAACTCTTTTTACATTTGAATGTGGCTCTCGGGTAAAAAAGGTTGGGGCTCCCTAATACAGAAGTTCGGGTATTGTGCTAAAGTACAGTGCTTCTGTTTGCCTCAGCTAAGCATTCTTATTCCTTTCTCTTTTCAGGTATTTTTGGGTGAGGAGATTTCCTGTGGGTGACAATGCACTCCATCTGTCGTTGCCCTAAGGGCTATTGCTCCTGTTTTATCTTGTGGCACTCTGATACTGTAATAAAAGACACTCATTTTGCCCAAGAGTATAAACCTATACCTTCCAATCAGTAGGCAGCATTTACTGGTCACCTGTTAAAAAGCAAACATCTTATTGGCTGTTATGGGTTACTGCTCCTGGGCAAACATAGTGCCTTTTATTACATATGGGAGTTGGAGTGATCCCCAAACAGTAGCTGGTGAAGGACATGTTGCTCACCACCCCTCAAACAGTGGCCTCCAAGCAGGTTCTTATTTTTAAATTCTTGTCTTGGAGGCAAGAGCTGCAAGTGTAGATGCTCAAAAAATGGACGCAATGAAGAACGCATTTATGCACAATTCACAAAGTTACCTGCAGCAAACACGCTTCCATACTTTCACTTGGTTGCCAATGTGTCCGTCCTGACTCTTCCGATGATGATGCAAACCTGGAGCTACAATAGGTGCATCATACTTTCTGCCTTTGAACTGGGTGCAAACCTGCTTGGAAGAGACTCAACCTGCACTTTGAAAATGCTAGAAGCAACATCGCACAATCGCATCAATCACAAGCGCAATTCCTCCATTTTGATGCAACATTTTCAGACACAACTGGAAACCACTCAGAACGTTAGAGGTAATACTTGCACCTTGCACGCTGCATTTCAATTCGTAAATGGCCCCTTACCTTTCAAATTCAAAGTATTCAATTTTTTTCATTTGAACAAGTTTTCCATATTAATAAATAAGCATTTAAATATTTTTTCTTAAAAAACGTGAGTTTATTCGAAACTCGGAAACTGAAAATAAGCCCATAGATGTTTCCTTGAAGGAAATAAAAGGTCTATTATACAGTCAGGAATAAATGCCAGCGAGTAATACATCTGTGCCTGAAGCAGAAGATAAATTCCAAGAAAGAGGTCAGATTAACTCTGCGTGAGAGAAACTCTTCTGCGAAATGCTCCATTTGCACGGGGGGAGGCCCAAGCCTCATTGACAGTAATGGCCACTTGTGAGAGGTGCATCAAAGGTGGGGCTTGTATGTTGGAATCCCTCTCTACTCATAATTACCTGGCAACACAGTCTGAAATGTAGGGGAAAGTTAAGCCAAGCTTTCTCAACTCTGTGTAATATCCTACCATTTGTCTTCCTGTTGGCTTTATTTTCAACTTTATGCTAGTCCTCAGTTACCATAGCCATAGAAACAATTACAAGAGCACAAAGAGGTGCACAAATTGAAATGTTAGAGGGATGGGTATAGGTGGTGTTCCCCATCCAGGAGAGACTTTTGAAGAATGACAAGGAGATCCAAGCTGAACAATTGGGATTGGAGTTGGGCAGCCGCTTTACAATACAAACTCTCCTGGGTATTGGAAAGAGCATCACAGAAGAAGGAGATGACAACATATAGGACAATCCATGTCCCAGTAACAATAGAGAAACCACAGGACAAGACAGGGGTCTTTCTGTAATTTGGATCTTCATACCTTACATCTACTAAAAAATCTATAAAATATTAATTAAACCTAATAGGATTGTTCTGCCCCCAATTATATCTTAGTTGGGATCAAGTACAGGTACTGTTTTATTATTACAGAGAAAAGGGAATCATTTAACCATTAAATAAACCCAATAGGGCTGTTCTGCCCCCAATAAGGGGTAATTATATCTTAGTTGGGATCAAGTACAGGTACTGTTTTATTATTACAGAGAAAAGGGAATCATTTAACCATTAAATAAACCCAATAGGGCTGTTCTGCCCCAATAAGGGGTAATTATATCTTAGTTGGGATCAAGTACAGGTACTGTTTTATTATTACAGAGAAAAGGGAATCATTTAACCATTAAATAAACCCAATAGGGCTGTTCTGCCCCCAATAAGGGGTAATTATATCTTAGTTGGGATCAAGTACAGGTACTGTTTTATTATTACAGAGAAAAGGGAATCATTTAACCATTAAATAAACCCAATAGGGCTGTTCTGCCCCAATAAGGGGTAATTATATCTTAGTTGGGATCAAGTACAGGTACTGTTTTATTATTACAGAGAAAAGGGAATCATTTAACCATGAAATAAACCCAATAGGGCTGTTCTGCCCCCAATAAGGGGTAATTATATCTTAGTTGGGATCAAGTACAGGTACTGTTTTATTATTACAGAGAAAAGGGAATCATTTAACCATTAAATAAACCCAATAGGACTGTTCTGCCACCAATAAGGGGTAATTATATCTTAGTTGGGATCAAGTACAGGTACTGTTTTATTATTACAGAGAAAAGGGAATCATTTAACCATTAAATAAACCCAATAGGATTGTTCTGCCCCCAATAAGGGGTAATTATATCTTAGTTGGGATCAAGTACAGGTACTGTTTTATTATTACAGAGAAAAGGGAATCATTTAACCATGAAATAAACCCAATAGGGCTGTTCTGCCCCCAATAAGGGGTAATTATATCTTAGTTGGGATCAAATACAAGGTACTGTTTTTTTTTTATAGAGAAAAAGGAAATCAATTGTAAAAATCTGAATTATTTGATTAAAATGGAGTCAATGGGAGACAGGCTTTCCGTAATGAATAACGGGTTTCTGGATAATGGATCCCATACCTGTACTTCTTTGGAGATCCATCTAGACCATGGAGCCATGGAGCAAAGATATGCTGCTCAAACCTTTCTTCAACCAATGTGCCATCAACTGGTGATTTACTTTAACATCAACAGCATTTACTGTAATATATCAAGCGATATTAGCATGGGGATAACTGTCCTGGTAAACTGAAATATTTGCTTTACCTGGCTGGCAACTGATTCTCAGAGAAGACTCCATCAGCTCGACTGGCATATGGACTGAGATACTGCGGAATGGAACCAGCCCAGGAACGCCTGTATAGTTGCCAAATGAAATGGTAAGGGGCAATACAGTTCAAAAAGTTCAACCAGAGAAATTAAAAAAAAAATAGGGAGTTTATATTTTAAAAAGGGCAATGCTTGCTCTAGTTCAGTAGAAACCAGTCAAATGCAAATCAGTTCTAATCCAAGGTATCTGGCATTATTAGGTTGCAATGGTTGAAAACCCTATGGAGATTGGTCTAATGGGCAGATTTACTAAAGCTCTAACATTACTACACTTAATTTTTTTTATTTTAAAATTCAAATAAACTTGTTTCCATGAATGTCTTACATTTACTAAAAAGTCAGAACTGAAGAAGTCTACGCGGGAAAAGTCGCAGAAATGTCTCGAAAAATTCTAATTTTTTGTTGCATAAAAACAGCAACTTTTTCAAATTGTCGCCCAAAAAAACAAGCGTCAAAATCATAGTTTTGAAGCAAAAGAAAAATCCTCCAGGGAAGGGGCATCTGCCATCGACTTCTACATGATCTCAGCAAGTTTTAGCTGGCGAAATGTCGGGTTTGGATTTTTAGCCACTAGGACGCATGGTAAATCTCGGAATTTTAGTTCTAAAAATTTGAATAGAAAAAAATAAATAAATCTGACGGTTAGTAAATGGCCCCCTATAGTACTAAATATCTTTTTTCCTCTCTTGAGGATCTGCTTGTCTGGTAAGAGAAACAGTAAAAGAAGTCTACAGCTCAGTTTGGGAGGGAGTGCATGAACGTATGTATGTATGTATATCTTTATTTATAAAGTGCTACTTATGTACGCAGCGCTGTACAGTAGAATAAATTAATACAAACAGGGGGTTATTAAGATAATAATAGATAAATACAAAGTATAACAATAAATACAAATAAATACAAGATATAGCTGCAATAAGTTAAGAGTCAAAGGTACAAGAGGATGGAGGTCCCTGCCCCGTAGAGCTTACATTGGAAACAGCGGTAGAACCTGGTAAGAGAAGCCCCCAGGGTACAACTATAGATTGGACCTCTAGAAACTGCACTCTACTTAATAGTGATAGGGAGAAAAAACCCACAATTCCCTACTGTATAAGGAAAAAATTCAATATCTGGGTAACAATTGCTCCTGCCAATGGGGAAGAGGTGGTGTGAAGAAAGAAAGGTCCAAAGCCCGGGCCTGCAGCTAGGGGTATATGTGGCCACTCTGTAACCTGGGCTATTATATAGAACTATATAGAACCCAGGGAACACGGTTACATGCTACACACTTGCAGCAGGTAAGTGTAGATTTCACCAACTCATAATGCATTTATAAAAATAGAAATGTCCATTTCATGTAGGCACCAAGACCTGGGTCACTGGGCAGATGACTTTGGGTACATTCCATGGATTTGGAGACATAGCAACACCCGTTGAAGTAAGGAATAGAGATATAATACCCACCGACTGTGGGCAAGGGGATGGTATAAACAGTGTTAATTAAAAAGGGATTAAGGTTTGTTGTGTAAAAAGTTTATAAGGGGTTATTGTTAGTAAGGTGTGAAGGAAAAGATACAGGTTAATGGGCAAAAAGAATATATTTTTTTCAACTACATCCAGTAGACTAGAAATATAATAGGATCAAGCATGTAATACCCAAGCATATTCCTATTACTTAGTCACTCCTGTGTGTCTTACTCTAATTAGCGCAATGAGGTACGCTCACATATAAAATAACTAACAGCGTGTTTAAGCATTCAGTGCAACAATATGGTCCCTCAGCATACGGCTAGTAAATGACTTCCCCACCACAATGTAGGGATACAAATTGACACAATAGGCCTGTCACAAACACAATCACAGCCTCCTTTCTTGTCTATTCATAATAAACCATAAAACTCTATCCTGCCTGTACAACCGGCATTTCTAATGTATTTATTGGGTCCTTACTATACTATGAGTTCTAATGCCTGTGGAATATGGAATTCTATACACTGTGACCTTTGTGGGGGTAGATGGCAGTTTTGTGTTTGCGTGGATGATTGAGGCCCAGCCCTGACCTTCATTGTTCCAATATCTTCCTCAGATTTGTTACTATTATAACCCTGTCAAGCAGCAAAGTATAAGGAGGTGATGAACGTGAGAAAACAGACAGTCAGTTCCATTCTCTATAGCAACTTGAGCAAAGGCCGACTTTCAGGCTACAGAGAGTTCAATTTGGTGAGATGCCTAGATACTTACATGATCTGAGTGATTGCCTTTTAAGCTGGGGAAAAAGGATAGATCTGAGAAGTACTGTATGTAGGTTAATCAGTCAATTCCCATTCTGTGTAGAAAGAACACGTTCTACAGCCTTAGTAGTTATGGCATAAGCTTTGGATCTATGAGGCGCTTCCCTGCGTCCAACTTATTTTCCCAATGATAAGATTTTGCCCATGTTTTCCAGTATCGGCAAATAGAAATGGTGGAGATTTTGATATATGAGAGATAAACCTAATATTGGTACTTAATTTCTGGTTCCTTTCCAACTGAGTCAGGATCCCCAAACACTGTGGGGCTTATTTAACAACAACGTCAACAGATGATACCGTTCCTCCATATAATACAACTCAGAGATCTGATGGTTTCCCTCTTCATTTTTTCACTTCTTGATTTTAATTATCATCCAGGAGAAGGACTGAGTAGGTCTGATGGACTTGTAGGACTGATGGACTTGTAGGTCTGATAGACTTGTAGGTCTGATGGACTTGTAGGACTGATGGACTTGTAGGTCTGATGGACTTGTAGGTCTGATGGACTTGTAGGTCTGATAGACTTGTAGGTCTGATGGACTTGTAGGTCTGATGGACTTGTAGGTCTGATGGACTTGTAGGTCTGATGGACTTGTAGGACTGATGGACTTGTAGGTCTGATGGACTTGTAGGTCTGATGGACTTGTAGGTCTGATGGACTTGTAGGTCTGATGCGCCATCAGCAAATATGGATGTACTGTTAGAGCTTATTGGTCAAATGCTGTTTAATGAAAGTGGCCTGGAAATATGTTCTGTAACCTAGAATATAAGTAGTTACGGATAATTTCATTGCCTACACTAGAGTAGTAAGAACTAGATCCAGAACCCTAAAGGCCAATGTCGCTTCTAACCAAGTTGTTCAAGGTTTGTGCCTATGTTCATTGGGAGCACTTCCAACAAGCTGAAATTACTCTGTTTTGTAAAAAAAAAAAAGTACTGGGGAAGGGGGGTCCAAAATTGCCTTTCTCAGATTTATTCATCAGAGCAAGCTCCGTGAACTTAACTATATAACCTGTACTCAGTGTCAGGAACTTTCTGCTTTAGAACCAGTTTCCTGGTGTTTGCTGGTCACTGTCCCTCGTGGCTGAGCCACAGAAGGTGTTGTGGTTTCTACCTTGGTAAGTATGATGTATGCAAGTATTGTCACCGAATCCTTCAGCTTTTATAAGGATGCTTGATAGCCCGTGCTTGTTCATTGGCTAGTGTGTCTAGCACTTCTGCTATATTTGGGTGTGGGATTTCTGTTGTAGGACTATGGCATGTCTTCTGGATTTTTTTCTTTTCTTGCCCAATGTCTCTACTGCCAGTTTTGGACCTTCCCTGAACATTGCCTGTCCTGACCTTGGTCTTTTTTTGTTTCATCTTCAGATCTCCTGCTTGTGGTGACGTGTACAGAAAACACTTCACCCTCTTCTAACTTATTCAAAGAGTTTCCTAACATTCAGAATAGATTTCCCCCATCTAAGTATTGTCCAACAAACTGTAAGGCTCTGCTGGGGTTTGACCCTGGGACCTCCTGGTTGCTGGCTGATCCTTTTTCACCAGGATCCCTGGCTATGTTATATCCCCCAGCAGCCTTAGTACTTAGGTGGAGCCAATCAGGACTGACTCTGTCCTATATAAGCCCAGCCCTTCACACATCCTGTATCTTAGCATTCTCCTTGGTTACCCGAGCACTGTGGCACATCCCTCGCTCTTGTTCCCTTGCTCTGGTTTCTGTCTGATCCGACCTTGCTCAGTCCTGTCCCTGTTTGGTTCTGTTCCCTGCTCTTGTCCTACCCTTGCCCAGGTTTGTATTTCTGGCCCTTGTCCTACCCTTTCCCAGGCTTGTATTTTCTGCTCTTGTCCTACCCTTGCCCAGGCTGGTATTTCTGGCCCTTTTCCTACCCTTGCCCAGGCTTGTATTTTCTGCTCTTGTCCTACCCTTGCCCAGGCTTGTATTTCAACTTGCCCAGGCTTCTTGTCCTACCCTTGTTCTCACTCCTGTTCTTGCTCCAGTCACCGTTATTTGTCTGCTCCATCCCTCTCCTTCCTGTTCCTGGCCCTTCACCCTCTACACCTTGAATCTATGTAGCCTACTCCAATCTTCTGTCACCCCTTTCCTGTACCTGTTGGCACAATATCAGTCCTCGCCTGAAGGACCCACTGTAAACCCTTATACAAACATCATTTAGCTGTGAATAATACTACATCACTTACCTGCCCACAGGTTTGGGTCTTGAAATACAGATATAATAGTAAAGTGATTTGGTGGGTGGCTAGAATTTCTCTAAACATGCTATGAATGCCTTTTAGTTGCTTGCCTATGCCATTAGGTGACTGCCACTGAATGCACTTACATAATAAAACCTATTTGCTGCAGGGTGTAATGTATGGTGTTTCTCTGTAGATGGGTATGATGGACAATGGGTTGCACCTAAATGGGACACGGCACTGTTTATGTTTAGAAGCACTTGACTGTAGTGCATATGGATAGTGGAACATACTTAGGATGTTTTAATGCTAATTGATGGCTCTAATGGAAGCACCGACCTTCGTAATCTCACGGCTTTCTCTGCAACCTTGAAGCTCTTTCTTACTCAAGATGAATCATAGAAAAGAGAGGGCTTGAAGCAATGACAGCTATTAATACAGTTGTTAGAATGCTTCCTGATACTTTCATAACAATGAACAATTATATTGATTTATAATAAACCAGAAGGATCTGGAACACTTTTTGGGTCCATGCCTACGTTTCTGTAGGAAAGTTGGTTGCACACAAGGGTAAAATATGGGCATAACAATTTCCAAGGTGAAAAAAATCAACACTTACCCCATTTATATTACTCTGTCTTTCAGATTACCCCCCCCCCCAACCCTGCTTTACTCTTTCTAGAGGGCCAGACACCCCCCCCCCCCCCAATGACCTCAGTCAAAAGTTTTGCCAGCAAAATTTTTTTTGGAGAATTCTGATGGTCACAATGTGTTGGTCACATGATGCTTTTCAGAATAAAATGAGTAGGTCCCAAAAGAACTTATGTGATTAACCAATTTGGTCTCCCCAGAAACATAAGCCAGTTTGGGATTTAGCGTTTCCTTTCCTCAATTTACTACGGTTATTGTTTCTAGAGTCTCCTGATGTGTGAACCAGAATAATGCTTAGTTGTCTCACATGAGGTACTGTAGCAGCAAAAGGCAGAGCTGGGTAGAATCAGCAGTAAAGGCTCAAACGAGGAGCATTAGTAGAGTCAGACCTGGTGGTGGTTGTGCTATTGTTGCACCAACAGTACAGCTGTGTTCTTCTAGAACAGAGATATCCCCAATTTTGCTTTACTCATGAGCCACACTCAGATGTAAAAAGTGTTGGGGAGCCACACAAGCATGAAAAAAGTTTTTTGGGGTGCCAAATAAGGGCTGTGATTGGCTATTTGGTAGCCCCATGTGGACTGCTGGCCTGCAGGAGGCTCTGCTTGGTGTAAAACTCTCCAAGCCAGAAGTTTAAAAATGGGCACCTACTGAGAGGCTACTGGGAGCAAAGAGGGTGGTGAGCAACATATTCCTGAGCCACTGGTTGGGGATCATTGTTCTAGAAGCTACCCTAAAAGAATATAAACCTTCTTGTTTTCTCACATGAGGTACTGCAAAGAAATGCTTGTCATGCCACCAGTAGGGAGACTGAGCTTGAGAATATGGAGCACCACTCAACAACCCACTATGAAAGTTCCTCTGAAAGTAGAGAGGCACTCATGTTGAATTCAGTGAGTTTGGAGTACAAAGGGACTTATTTCCATCTCAAATATCCCCTGTGGTACTGTCATTGTTTAATAGCAATCTGAACAACCTTTGTGTAAAGGTGCCCATACACAGGCTGATTCTAGCTGCCAATAGTGATGGGCGAAATGTTTCGCCAGGCTAGGATTCGCTGCAAATTTCTGCGTTTCACCATTGGCGGATTCTTTCGCGGAACGGACGAAAACATTTACCATGAAAAAATTCACCGCGCATCCAAAAATTGACACAAGAATAGTCATGGGTGTCAAAAGAATAGTCGCACGTCCAAAATTGTCTCAAGAATAGTCGCGGGCGTCAATTTGTTTTTTTTTGTTGCGGGCGACAATTTTTTTCTGCGCAACATTTTCACCATAGTCGCACGTCCAAAATTGCCAAAAGAATAGTCGCACGTCCAAAATTGTCGCAAGAATAGTCGCGGGCATCAATTTGTTTTTTTTTGTTGCGGGCGACAATTTTTTTCTGCACAACATTTTCGCCATTTCGCGAATCTTTTGAAAGATTCGCAAATCTTTTGGTGAAGCAAAACGGGACAGATTCACTCATCACTAGCTGCCAATATTGGTCCATTAGACCGATTTGGCAGCTTATCTGCCCGTGTATGGGCACTAACGACTGGCCTACCCGACCAACATCTGGCCTGAAATCAGGCAGGTTTGATTTTTCGTCCTATCAGGGACCACATCGGCTCGTTGACGGCGCCAATACCCTCCATTCTAATTGGATTGTTTGGCCCCATGGCCACCTTTACAGATTTAGCACACCAAACTACAAGTACCAAGTGTAAGGAGCACATATCAAACCCATGAATGTATCACAAGCTTCACACGTGTATTTTTACCATGGTTTAAACTCATTGGAGCTCACAAAGGACTTATGAATCATAAAACATAAAAAGAATCATCACTTTCCTGGGAACTGACAAGGGGAACCTCACTGAGCTCAGATCCCTGTCTGTGCCTGACTGTAAGTGACATATACAGATATAGTGGTCAGTTCAATAACTAAATACTAGCATTTGTATGCAACTGGAACGGTGAATCAGCCATCAGACTCCCATTCAGAAGTGTCAGAAGCACTTTAACATAATGGGATTAAAATATACATGACCTTTTGTACTTGTGGAAAGGGGACTATACAGAGCGTATGTGTCACTGTAGCTGTCATTATCCTTAAGGCAAATATATACTGTGTAATAACAGTTTCTATTTCATTTCATTCCTTCTAGATATACAGTTTAAGAGGGAAAACCTTGTTGTACTTTCCTGTGTCAGAGTATAGTGCAGCAACTCAGCTGAGCATATGGGCTCCATTGAGTCAACAGAAGCAAATCTCATGTTGCATTTGTAACAGGCTTTAGGAACTGGACTAGTCCTACATAGGGCTGTTCTGCCCCCAATAAGGGGTAATTATATCTTAGTTGGGATCAAGTACAGGTACTGTTTTATTATTACAGAGAAAAGGGAATCATTTAACCATTAAATAAACCCAATAGGGCTGCTCTGCCCCAATAAGGGGTAATTATATCTTAGTTGGGATCAAGTACAGGTACTGTTTTATTATTACAGAGAAAAGGGAATCATTTAACCATGAAATAAACCCAATAGGGCTGTTCTGCCCCCAATAAGGGGTAATTATATCTTAGTTGGGATCAAGTACAGGTACTGTTTTATTATTACAGAGAAAAGGGAATAATTTAACCATTAAATAAACCCAATAGGGCTGTTCTGCCCCAATAAGGATTAATTATATCTTAGTTGGGATCAAGTACAGGTACTGTTTTATTATTACAGAGAAAAGGGAATAATTTAACCAATAAATAAACCCAATAGGGCTGTTCTGCCCCCAATAAGGGGTAATTATATCTTAGTTGGGATCAAGTACAGGTACTGTTTTATTATTACAGAGAAAAGGGAATCATTTAACCATTAAATAAACCCAATAGGGCTGTTCTGCCCCAATAAGGGGTAATTATATCTTAGTTGGGATCAAGTACAGGTACTGTTTTATTATTACAGAGAAAAGGGAATCATTTAACCATTAAATAAACCCAATAGGGCTGTTCTGCCCCAATAAGGGGTAATTATATCTTAGTTGGGATCAAGTACAGGTACTGTTTTATTATTACAGAGAAAAGGGAATAATTTAACCATTAAATAAACCCAATAGGGCTGTTCTGCCCCAATAAGGATTAATTATATCTTAGTTGGGATCAAGTACAGGTACTGTTTTATTATTACAGAGAAAAGGGAATAATTTAACCAATAAATAAACCCAATAGGGCTGTTCTGCCCCCAATAAGGGGTAATTATATCTTAGTTGGGATCAAGTACAGGTACTGTTTTATTATTACAGAGAAAAGGGAATCATTTAACCATTAAATAAACCCAATAGGGCTGTTCTGCCCCAATAAGGGGTAATTATATCTTAGTTGGGATCAAGTACAGGTACTGTTTTATTATTACAGAGAAAAGGGAATCATTTAACCATTAAATAAACCCAATAGGGCTGTTCTGCCCCAATAAGGGGTAATTATATCTTAGTTGGGATCAAGTACAGGTACTGTTTTATTATTACAGAGAAAAGGGAATCATTTAACCATTAAATAAACCCAATAGGGCTGTTCTGCCCCAATAAGGGGTAATTATATCTTAGTTGGGATCAAGTACAGGTACTGTTTTATTATTACAGAGAAAAGGGAATCATTTAACCATTAAATAAACCCAATAGGGCTGTTCTGCCCCAATAAGGGGTAATTATATCTTAGTTGGGATCAAGTACAGGTACTGTTTTATTATTACAGAGAAAAAGGGAATCATTTTTTAAAATTAGAATTATTTGCTTATAATGGAATCTATGGGAGATGGCCTTTCTGTAATTCGGAACTTTCTGGATAATGGGTTTCCGGATAATGGATCCCATACCTGTACAATATGAAATCAGTAAATGCTTCAGTTTCTATTCAAATAATTACAGACTTAGCGTTCACAACACCTAGATCTAGTTGGTGGTACAGTCCCCAGCGCTAGGTGGAGCTCACAGTGGTCCCATGGTCCAAGGATCTCTCTATTCCTTGAGTCCCTATACTGGCAGCCTTGTCACAGCAGGGTACTAACCCTTATTGGCCTCCTTGTTGGAGCCTCTGAGTGCTCTACTCACTACCCTGAGAGTGAGCTAATACAGAACTGTCTGTGACTGTACTACCCTCAGGGGTTTAAATGCCGGGGAATTCCCTACCAGTCATTTGAACTGAAGAAGCCACTTGGATGAGTGGTGAAACGTTTTAGAGTTAATTCTACTAGATACTTTATATATATGACCTGGATGAATGAGAATCTTCATAGACATATTACAAAACTATCCTGGCACTTCACCTACTGGAACCTATCTCCGTTGCAGGCCCTCCAGCACCACACCATACCCTCCAGCAGGCGGAAGGACCAAAAGAGACCAAGCACTTGTGCTTCCATTTTTATAAACTAGGGGCTTACTACCCCTCCCAACTATAATACAGGCCCACACATAGCTGGCCAAGAATCCTCCAAAGGAAACAAAGAGAATTCAAGTTTTTCAAAACCATTAACCTCCTACACATTTTTAAACTGAAACATTGCATTCCAGTTCTGGTTCTGGTTGTGCTAAGCTTTCAAAAAAGTGTGAGAACTTCTGGTCTAGGGATTTGCAAAAGGCACTTCCCTTCCAAGTTATTCTCCCTGTCCTATTGGGAGGTAATGCACGTTACTACACTGAGACAGAGTAATAGATAATGGCTGGTGATTAAGTTCTTCTTAATTGGGATCAGTTCCCAAGCCATATTCTATACTGGTGGCAAAAAAAACGTAAGCTTCCTCTGGGGCTTTTCTATGGAAACACAGGCCCAGGCCCATAGGAATCCATTATCCTCTTTTATACAACCAGCTGTCCCCTGAATCAGAGGTCCCCAACCCCCTGGGCCATGGGCTGTGCCAAACTGGTCCCCCTCTGGTCCCGGCTGCAGTCTATAATAGCTTCAAGACAATGAACATAGCTACTTTATTGTGTTTAATCATGTACCTAAAATGTGCCCCTGTCCTTGAAAAAACTAGCTTGAAGCCGGTCCATGGTGCAAAAAAGGTTGGGGACCACTGCTCTGAACTGACATTAAATGGACTACGTTGGAGAACTTAAATACCCAAGGATATAAAGTGCCTGTATGTGCTACTTATTAACCATTTAACCATGAGAGGCTTCAGATGGGTTTTTGCCTTCCTCTGGATCAACTAGTAGTTAGGCAGGTTATATATAGGCATTATGGTTGAACGTGATAGACGTAGGTATTTTTTCAACCTAACTTACTATGTTACTATTTGTATCACAGTATGAAAGACTTCCCTGTGTGATCATAGAGGATTATTACCCTGCCATATTTACTCATTTATTAAAATGGTGCATAGGGTTACGTGCCAATAATAGACACAAACCGCCATTTTTTTTGCCTGCAAAGTTTCCCCATTACTTTCCTTTTTAATCCCAACAGGTTCTTACTTTCCCCACCCCGCAGTCCTCGCGCTCCTTCATTTTCACAGCATTTACAATACAAACGACATGACATACTGAAGAGACCTTTATGGCTCAATGTTCCAGTTCTAATCAGAACACAATGTTTCATTAGGCTGGGCCGTAGGAAATAAATGGTAGAAATCTGACACGCCGTTATAATGTTCATTTTTAAGAAATGATTTTCCTACCAGCTATTCTGTTCTTTTGTATCCTGCCTATAAACAGAATCAGACACCATTTAATTTTCTTAAAGAACAAGTGAATAAAGTACAATGGGGAAATCTTCAATTGTCTCGGAAGCTGTAAAATACGATCGGGATGACAAGGTTTACAAGTGAAATCAGCCTAAAGTAGTTATCTGTCAGACGCCAGCCCTGCGCTCATCCATCATGGGGCTTGTGGGTATCGGCACGCACTGCCGGGGAATGTATATGCATAGGCTGGGCCCCACAGTAGGAATCGTCAGCTCATTGGGTTCATTATAGGCAGAGTGTTACGCCCCCAAAGAACTATCCCATGCCAATTAGAAGTGCACTAATATCCAATGAGAGTAATGTCAAACAGAAGAATAAATAATTTACATTCTACAACGAAGCTTTACGGATATAATGATTTTTATAGGACCAGCCTCCAGAGCGGCACATGGTTACCATAACCATTTCTTCTCCATTATCTTATGTAACTAAAATAAGATGGAATCCTTGAGGGGTGATCATTTTTCTTGAATAATAAATAATCATGCAGAAACATTCTCAGTCTTTAGAGCAGTGGTTCTCAACCTGTGGGTCGGGACCCCTTTGGGGGTCGAACAAACCTTTCACAGGGGTCGCCTAAGACCATCGGAAAACACATTTCATATGGTCTTAGGAATAATTTTATGGTTGGGGGTCACCACAACATGAGGAACTGTATTAAAGGGTCGCGGCATTAGGAAGGCTGAGAGCCACTGCATTAGAAGATTATATAGATATTGGTTCTGCCAGGTGGAAATCTGCCAATTTGGTCCCCATTTCAAGACCATATATGAAGATATATGGGGACATGATTACTAATGTTGGAGATAAATATCGTTGATGTTTCCTAGTACAACCTATCAGCAATTAGATTTGGACAGTCACCGAAAACAAAAGCAAAGCGTTGATTGGTTCCTATGGGCAATCCTGATTGGTTGGTTGGCTACCTTATGCAAAGCTAATTGTGATGAGATTAAAGTATATGCTCTGTGTATCTACTATAAAGTTGTTACTGACTGGTTTTTGTCTACGTGGGCACATTATCTTCCACGTCCTCAGAGTATTTCTGTCAATATTCTACATGCAACTTACAATAAACCAACACTGGATTTGCCAATCATTTGGGCACCATAAAATCATGACCAAACTTAACATGAACACCCCAACATTATGGTCAATGTGCCTTTAAAAACCAACAAAAATGGGGTTTTGAACAGCTGTGCAATTCACAGTAATAAGACCACGTCGGAACATCCTCTCACCATACAATTACTTACACAAGGAGTAAACCCCCCATTCCAGCCTATAATAATATATCAACTCCAATCAAATCTGATTTGCTGTCAAGGCTAAAAGCAGAGCGTTGGAGCTAAATCCCACAATAGCTTAGCTCAGCCATTACTGCGTACTTTACTGGTATGTTATTAGCTGTAATAGAATTTATAAAATGTAAATACCAATAGGCCCAGAATATAAGGATGAATAAGAGCATGTAAAGTGAAGTTTATTTAATCTGTTGGAAAATTCCCCACCGCAGCATTTCGTGTATGTTCATATTAATAATAAAAGATGGCTGTAAGCTTGGGAATAGGCCTACAGAACCCGGTGCCTCTTATACAGGGTATTACAATAAAGTATTATATATTATATTAAATCCCGCTGGCGTAGAAGCTAATTGGCAGATAAGGACAATGTAGTCACCTTTATTCAAAGGGGGAACCCACAGTTGAACTCTCTTTCCCACCTTTAAATCGGTTATAGGTCTCTTTTGTATCCGAATGCTCTAACGACAGGAAAATCATTTGCTGCGTGAGATTCCTACGGAACTTGCATGAAACATTGATTCATTATACGGTTTTGTACAAAGGCCGAAAAAATCAATTAACTCAACCTCTCCATATTGATCCAGACCAGCTGCCAATTATACAGGAAATCTTTCATGACACATAAACATCAATTGGCTAACTACTGTTTTTCTATATCCAGCCTCAGCCGCTCATTCATTGTTAATTACACATTGCTGTAGGAGCTTCCATAATCCCAACATAATGAAAAAAGATTTCCTTGCTTTGATAATGACAAAACTTGCTTTCCTCTTGTCTCTTATGACCTTTAGAAGTCCTCCTATTCCCAGAGGCATACCTAACAGGCAAGGGATAAGGTGCCCATACACGGGCCGATTGTAGCTGCCAATATGGGCTCCTTAGACCGATTCAGCAGCTTATCGGCCCATGTAGGGGCACTTCCGATAGGCCTGCCCGACCGATATCTGGTCTGTTAGAAAATCTAGTCGGATCGGGGACAGCATCAACGAGCCGAGATTTTCTAAACTGCCCGAACCGACTTTGCCTATACCCATCATTATAATTCGCCTGGATAATTAGCCTGGATTCTCCCGATATCCCCCACCCATAGGATCTGAAGGTGTATGGCCACCTATACTTCATGGGTTCCTTTAGTCACCACAGTTAGGTATTCTAAGAGCCTGTACAGAAAGATACCATAAAGCAATAACTGAATATCCCACCCACGCCTGGGGGCAATATACAAGCTCCAATATGAGTGAGACTTGAGGTTCAAGCAGGTACCGGGTCAACTTTGGAAAACAGTTGTCTAAATGTTCTCTCTTGCCCAGTACCTGTAGTAATATAGTAAAACTCCCCCAAAATGTTGGAATGGAAGACATCCCTAGGGTCTGAGTAGAGAAAGTAAAATCAAAAGGGAAAGGTGGGGGAGAGAATTATGTGGAGAGAAGAAATTGTGAAAACAAAGGGAAGGATGGGGAGATCAAGACGAGAGGGGAGATGAGGAGAGAAAGTAAAGAAATGAAGGAGAACAGAAAGTGAAATGAGATAAAAAAAAGAAGATATAGAAAAATTAGAAGTAAGAGAAAGAAAAAGAGAACAGCAGCAGAGTAAAAGAATAGGAAAGAAGAAGAGAATGAAGCAAATTTGAGCTGTGCCCATAATAAATAATAGAGATGTTGTACCCCCCATTATACATATATAGGTACAGCAGGTACCTGTGGTTTGCAGCTTGTAAAGGAACAGAGTGGGGTTGTGAGATAAACTTATCCTATTCAAGTTGGTCTCAAACCCCTAAATAAGACACTATATGGCCCTTTCTACGTAAGACGTAGAATGACCCAATTATTTTGTTTACTGAGAAATCCATGTAAGTTTGCCCTAAAATGTTGCCTAAACTCTAGTTGTTTATCTGAAGTGAGGCCTTACGTCTCAGTGGTGGGACCTGGAGGATCTAAGAGGAAACAACAAGTACTTAAGATAAAAATGAAAAACAGCCGCACTCCGGTTATGTTGAAGAAAAAAGTGACTTTTACTCAAGTGCACAAGGCAACGTTTCGGGCTTCAACCCAGCCCTTTATCAAGCCTAATCATACAAATACAATCAAGTGTTATATACCCACAGGAAGGGGAGGGACATTCCCTCCACCCTCCATTTAACCCATAGTGTTCAGTATACACATTTTCAAATTACAAACATCACAAAAGAGTTTTTTTAAAAAAAATTGCATAGAACATTATTAATACAAAACACTAATTGTGAATATCATAGTAATATCTTCATAATATACTGTGCATGTCACAGATTCACTGCTAATATATAAGGACAGTAATAAATATCTTACTTTAATGTATTTCATTCAAAACAATTTCTTTTTTCTTTTCCTTTCTGGCTCCGATGCCACATTCAGGGGACAAATCACCCCTGAATTGTTAGGAATCTGGAGCTTCCGCATCTCTGAATCTTACTGTCCTAAAACGAAAAACGTTTACAATTAGATAAAAATCAAAAGCAAAACAAAACACAGGTATTTGTTAAAAACAAGCACTCGTAACCACTTACTCATATAAACATCATTGGGGTATATTCCCTATTAAGGCCACCTGGTGACAAAGTACCCAATGTATTTATCCAGCGCATTTCTAACTTCTTCAGCATCCACTGTCTATTGCCTCCCCTCCTAAGAGGACCAACATTATCAATAACCTGGTATCTGAGTTGCGAAATAGAGTGCTTCATCTCATGAAAATGTGCTGGTATAGGGAGATGCAGTAGATTGCAGCGTATATTGGACTTATGCTGTTTAATTCTGTCCTTGACCTTCTGAGTTGTCTCCCCCACGTAAGCAAGGACACTTAATCAAATAGATCACATACGTGGAGTTCAGTTTGGCCAGGCACATGGTTCTGACAGATCCAAACCCTGCTGAAAAAGCCTGAATCTTGGCAAATCTTGAACCGAATGCTGGATTCAGTGCATCCCTACATAAATACATAATAATATTATGGAACATTCCTGCTGTGTGTATGATCAGCCCTCTGGCCCCAGGTTTAATGTAATATTGGCCTTTTTCCATTACTTTTGAAAACCAATCATATTCGCCTGCTGGACATATGTACCCAATGAAATAGCTATTAGTTTATTTACTATTGTAAAGAGCACTTTCAGCTCTTGGAAGCTCTTTGCTGTAAGTGGTTTGTTTGGTGTAACACAGCACTCACTATTTTTTCAACAAAATGTACAGTTGTATTTGGTTTGTACAACCTTTAGTACTCAGTGTTCTCAACTCTTATTGTGAGTCCCTCAAGGCTATATTAATAGTGTCCTTTCGGTGCGACACTGTGGGAGCTCTGAAGCCTTGGCAGATGAGGATACTCAACATTTTTTGTTTATTGGATGTTTCATGGCTGAATAGGGTTGGCAGTCACAATAACCACCATTATCTTTCAAATCATTTCTAAGATCACTGCTCTTCTTTATGACCTGTTACTTATTGGTTCCAAGGCAACTGCTAAATCTGTTGGTATTATACAGACTGACTGCTTCATTCTACTAAAGTAGCTGGAGTTTCCAGACCAGGGCTAAATCTTTAGGTGAAGACTACACAGACTATCAGTTATATGGGCCAACAATTTTCCATTCCTTCTATTCCCAATTATACCGAGCCCAAGCTTGATGCTACAGAACCCTTCCACTGGGACTGGACATAAGGACATTTGGGACACTGGTACAAGCTTGTCTCCCCCAATCCACACTCATTCATAGATTTCTTCACAATATGTACAGAGGGGACTTAAATAACTGTAAATAACTTCTGGCACACATGCCCCTGAAATGAAAGGTGTTCTACCTGTGTCAAAATAAGTTCATTTCCATCTGTATGATTTGTGGTTCGTGCAAAAAATATCAGAGGGAAAAAAACAAGAAAGGAAAGATGTGACTTGTACTGGGAAGCAGAACCATGTTCAGGGGCGAGGTGGCCGACCGGGTTGCCTAGGGCGCCCGGTTGGCTTGGCCCGCCCTGAGATTCATCACATTAGTGCCACCCTTATTCTGCAGAAAGCTTTACCATACCTGAGTAAAGAGCCCTAGAAGCTTTCTCTGTTTGTTTAAGATTGCAGCTGCCATTTTAGCTTGATCTTCGTAGCTTCCTGCTGCAGCTCTAGCCCTTATAGCTCAGATTACACATTCCTAAGGGAGGGGGGAGTGAGTTTTATGAATTTTTATGGGAGGGAGAGAGGAGAGAGCTGCGCAGACTCTGGTCCCAGGAATGAAGGATGTTTCTGAGAGAGGAAGTCTGACACAGAATAACATGTTTGCACAAAAGGAGACAAGAAATCCTGTGTTTCTTTTGATAGAGGACTCAGTGCAGCGTTTCTGTGAGTGCTTATGGCTGTATTTACATAGACCTTTCTGATAAAGCTAACTTAGCCTTTCCTTCTCTGTTAACTAGGTTTATATGAATTGGTCCCTTTGCTAATGTTCCAAGTTCCTATAATAATTACTCCCAATCCATTTCTTCAACTTATGCGCAACCAGGTAGACTTCAGTTATAGCAGCCCCATTGGGAAGAAGACTTCTCATTATTGTGATCCAATTCCAGTTTCTACCACTTTTTCTTTTTATATTATTCATCACATTTTTATTTTTAAACTTTTCTGGAGCCCTTAGCAGAATTCTTCCCTTGGCAGCTTGTTCAGCTTTAGTCATATTCCCCTACTTGATGTCGGCGCTGGTTTAGATTGATTTAGTATAATCGTATCCTTTGAGACTCTCATGGGAATGGCTGGCCTGTGATCCCAATTTTACAAGTCCTGCCCAGTAACAATTCCCCTGATGAAGTGGCCCGAGGGATGACAGTGCTGCCTGCCATGAATCCCCTAATGATGTCTCTTCCCTACACACTAAGTGCTTCAGCCAGAACCCGGGAAACAGATGTTGAATGACTGCCCATTGAAACCCAGTGGCTGCCTGGGCCGAGAGAACAACATACATTAATTATGAGTTTCCGCTGATGCCTCGGAGAACTGAAAATATTCTGAGAGACAAACAACTTTGTACTTGAACGTCGATTCATTCTTCTTCTGAGAGTTCATCCTCCCAACTACATATATATATATAGCTATAAAACTATAGAGAAATGTGTTATTCAGAGTTGGTGTTTGTACATTAAAGCATCTTGGAAAGCAAATGACTCAAACAGATTGTGATCTCGCTCAGAGCCCTATCGTCCTTCCCCACGGAGCGCTATCTTGATGCCCACTGTGCCCCCATCTTGTTACCCTGTGGGGCTCGTGGCTATAAATCATCGTAACTATTCTAAGGAAACGAGGCTGCAGGATCGTGCCATGTTTTGTGCTGAAGGTTATGACAATTCATTAGATATTTTGAAGGCCCTTCTTTTCTTCTCTGGCCCCGTTGGGTTATCAGCCGAGTCCGTATGTGCAGATGTGATTCATACAAAGGAACTGTATGATTCAGTGTTGCTAAGGTCATTTAATCATTACAACACAAATGAAGTCCTATGTGGCCTTACATTCTCTCACAGTTCGGCCATACGGATATGTAGGAATGGGTAAATACGTTGAGGAGCTGCTGTGTGTTTTCTGCTATAGAAATGATAAAAAATAACTGCTTCATTTCCAAACACCCAGTAACATGTAATGAACAGTGAGGAACCCAATAGGCACCCAATAGGCACATAGGTTCATCTTGGGAACTCAAGATGGGGAAGAACATTCATTGTCCAGACCTCTAGGGTACTAAAGGAACTGCTACACCAGAAGAACTCTGCCTCCTTTGTAAATGACCCCAGGAATCCACTTTCCTGCATTCTAACTGCCACCTCTCTGAACCTTGCATACCTTTCCTTTAGGAGAGAGAATTTGCTCCTTGTGCAAACATCTATTCTGTTCATGAAGGTTATGTTACATTCACAGGGACTTCTGCTGCTGCAGTACGCCTGTATTACCCACAGACCACAGTGGCAAGTGAAATGTCATCTCATTAATCATATACTATAATAACATCAGCGGCATAACTTGGTCATGGTCTGGGCTAGGAGGTGCAGAGCAGTTGGGGCTGGGAGGGAGGATGGGGGAGGAGGGAATGGCCCTCTCAAAAGATTTTTATGCAGGGGGTCCCTGCGTGACCAGTTGCTCCTCTCCTGCCCCCCTCCCAGCCCCAACTGCACCAAACCTCCTGGCCACGACCACACTGGTATTTTTAAGGTAGTAGAAGGGCAGGGAGGGGGGACTAAGGTACAGCAGACCCCACATACAGGCCCCCCAGCGGGGTCTGCTGTATATATAGTTGCTCCACTAAAAAAAATGAAACCAGAATACTCTCTTCATGTTCTCTGACATTTTATTAAGTTAGATTTGTAATTGCTCACTCAAGGAATGAGAGGCAGGATCAGGGGTTAGCTAGTTGAGCAGCCAGAGTCTGAACTGGGACTGGGATTCTACATAGGCCCTGGCATTCCAAGTACACAGAGGCCCAAACAGCCCCCACCAGCCCAATAAATTGTGACTGTCTGGCATCTTACAGCAGCCCCTCTGGTATTTGCCAGAATCTACAGATTGACAGTCCGGGCCTGGCTCCAACGAGGAGACCAGTTGGGGTTAGTACCCTGCAATGACAAGGCTGCCAGTGTAGGGACTCTAACGGTCAGGCTCAGGGATAGAGAGATCCTTGGACCGTGGGACCTCTGTGAGCTTCACCTAGCGCTGGGGTTTGTATCACCAAAGAAAGTAAGTACCACCTCGGGGTGTTGCAAACGCTACAGATGGAAGTAAGAATGGCTTCCATGAAATAAAAGCGCATGAAGTGACTGGGAAGTGATTGGTACCTGCACCATCAGATCAGCACCAGCCCAAAGAGATTGGGAACTTCATCAATAAAAAGTTTCATTTTTTTTAAGAACCCCTGGTGCCCAAGTTATTTGTGAGACCAAGTTCTGTGTGTGGAATCAGTGTGGTTAACCCTTCCTCCTACAGTACAGAGAGGGCCCACCTGCTAAATCACCAGCTAGGGCCGGGCCTGAGTTACAAATTCATCAGCAATATCCCCTCTCTACAGACCTGCTGTATCCCGCCCACTTCCCCACCCCCTCTGCATTCCCCCACACTCCGCCCATTTGCCCACCCTGTTACATCATTGCCCTAACCCCAAGTTAAGCCCCCACCTACTCCCCTGACCCAATGGCCAATATTACAAGAACAAAAGGTGGCAGCCCTACTTGTGCATGATTTAGTTTCTTTTTTTTGTATATATCTCCCATAGACTACATTTTAATCAAATAATTCACAAAAATTATTCCCTTTTCTCTGTAATAATAAAACAGTACCTGTACTTGATCCCAACTAAGATATAATTACCCCTTATTGGGGGCAGAACAGTCCTATTGGGTTTATTTAATGGTTAAATGATTCCCTTTTCTCTGTAATAATAAAACAGTACCTGTACTTGATCCCAACTAAGATATAATTACCCCTTATTGGGGGCAGAACAGCCCTATTGGGTTTATTTAATGGTTAAATGATTCCCTTTTCTCTGTAATAATAAAACAGTACCTGTACTTGATCCCAACTAAGATATAATTACCCCTTATTGGGGGCAGAACAGCCCTATTGGGTTTATTTAATGGTTAAATGATTCCCTTTTCTCTGTAATAATAAAACAGTACCTGTACTTGATCCCAACTAAGATATAATTACCCCTTATTGGGGGCAGAACAGCCCTATTGGGTTTATTTCATGGTTAAATGATTCCCTTTTCTCTGTAATAATAAAACAGTACCTGTACTTGATCCCAACTAAGATATAATTACCCCTTATTGGGGCAGAACAGCCCTATTGGGATTATTTAATGGTTAAATGATTCCCTTTTCTCTGTAATAATAAAACAGTACCTGTACTTGATCCCAACTAAGATATAATTACCCCTTATTGGGGCAGAACAGCCCTATTGGGTTTATTTAATGGTTAAATGATTCCCTTTTCTCTGTAATAATAAAACAGTACCTGTACTTGATCCCAACTAAGATATAATTACCCCTTATTGGGGCAGAACAGCCCTATTGGGTTTATTTAATGGTTAAATGATTCCCTTTTCTCTGTAATAATAAAACAGTACCTGTACTTGATCCCAACTAAGATATAATTACCCCTTATTGGGGCAGAACAGCCCTATTGGGTTTATTTCATGGTTAAATGATTCCCTTTTCTCTGTAATAATAAAACAGTACCTGTACTTGATCCCAACTAAGATATAATTACCCCTTATTGGGGGCAGAACAATCCTATTTGGTTTAATTACTGTTTAAATATTTTTTTAGCAGACTTATTATGGAAATATCCCTTATCAAGAAAACCCCAGGTCCCAAGCATTCTGGATAATGGGTCCCATACCTGTACCATATACCAAACACAGACAAGGCACAGCAGAGCCAGACACCACATTTTATAATTGTATAAATCAGCTCCCATGTTATTGCTGTTCATGCAACGTAATAAAACATCACTTTATCATTATACGGCAGAAATACAAGAAATCCCTCATTGCTCTGTTCCCGGCACAGCACGGAGGGACTGCAGAAGGAACATTAAATTATTTTTAGAGTGAAATAAATTCTGTCCAACCCACAGCGGGTGCTATAAACGTTCCTTAGTTAAACAGCAAAGCGGCGGCACAGTGGGTAACGGTACATGGGGTTCAGCCGCGTAGCAGTCGCCTAGAAATGTGACTCAGTAACTGAAGCGCAGGGATTATATTCAGCCCTTGTGTAATGACGAATAGGCTAATGCAAACGAATTGCTGATTAATTTGGAAATCTGGTTACCGTAGATTAGCCAACGTGCTCTCAGTTTTGCGTCTATTTTTTTTTTTTTTTTGGTTAGTATGCGCGCTTGTGTTTGTGATGGGCCCCACTATGCAGAGCCTTTACCAGAAACCTTTGCAATGTACTTGCTGGTAAATTTGTAATTAATCCCTCCCTTCCCTGACCCATTCGGCTGCCAATCACCATTTAAAACTATGGGCCCCCCTCTGCTCCCCACACATTAACCAATGCCATCCATCTTTCCGCCACCCAGCTTGCCCATCACAGCACCACCCCTAAATGACATCACGTCCTGCCCCCCAACCCGTAGGCTGGTATTAGATTAGAAAAAGGTGTCAACCCAATCAGGGCTACTGGCCTGGCCACTTGTAAAGGTCCCGGGCCAATTGTAGCTGCCAATATGGGTCCCTTAGATCGATTCGGCAGCTTATCGGCCCGTGTAGGGGCAGCAACGACGGGCCTGTCCGACCGACATCTGGCCTGAAATTGGCCAGATATCGATCGGGCAGCTCGTTGATGTGGTCCCCGAACCGACTGCGCCCATTATCGTCATTATAACTCGATTGTTTGGACCCAGGGCCAAACGACTGATTTAGCCTAAATTCGCCTGATATTGCCCACCCAAGCGAGCGGATCTTAACGTGTATAGCCACCTTTACTGTATATATGAGGCTAGATTGACTAAGAACCGATGTGCAACTCAGCGTTGCTCTGTTTGGCTCCTCGCAGGCTAAACCCGAGGCAGGAGATGATGCCAAGGAGCGAAGGGAGGTCCCACTTCAAGTTTCTTTGCCTGAATTCTACACCCGCACAAATAACATTTAACTGTCCCTTGGATTGTCCCCCTCTGTGTGTAACAAACACATAACCCCTACGTTATTATGGGGACCATTAATGGGCTTTGCATTGAGATGTATATATTCAGTACTGACCTTTACAGGAACAAAGGCCATCGAGCCAATAACGTTCCCAGCATTCCTGAATACATTCAGATTTCAGCATTAAATTAACTGTTTGACATTCATGAAAGGAAGTGCTGTAATGTTCTATTGCCTGTAACCCGGCCGGCATGGAATGAATTAGGGCAGCCTGCGAGGCTGGAGCGCTATCATTGCCCATACTTCCCCTGACAGCCAAGGGTTCCATCTAATGGAATAATATATATTATAGTTGGGTTGGCTTCTTTGTCCATTTTTATGTTCAGTACTTTTCAAGGGGCTGGATTGGAGGTGATAACAAGGTTCTACACATAAATAAATAGGGTCCCTGGGTGGGTGGGACATGTGAGGCTCAGGAACAGTCAAGTCCTTATGAAGAGTAATAGTGGGATTTACACCACATGGGCGATGCAGTATAATTTCCTGGTAGCTTAATGCAGTGGTCCCCAACCTTTTTTGCACCACGTACCGCTTTCAAGCAAGACAATTTTTCCAAGGACCGGGGATGGGGGGTGCGGCACAACTAGTGCTAGTTAAATTTTATATTATGCACTTTATTATTAGTATTATTATTACATACAGCTTAATAAAGTACTTTGGTCCTTGTCGTGATCAGTAGAAACCTTCCTTGGCTTCACATAGCTGTTGTCATGGCTGTGTAACGCATCAGGGAGTTGGGATCACGGGTAATTGGGAGCAGAGGAGGCCCAGTTCAGCACAGCCCACGGCCCGGCACCGGTCCCCGGACAGGTGGTTGGGGACCCCTGGCTTAATGCACAGAATGTCTTAATGTCCTATATACAGGTCCTTTTCAAAAAATTAGCATATTGTGATAAAGTTCATTATTTTCTGTAATGTACTGATAAACATTAGACTTTCATATATTTTAGATTCATTACACACAACTGAAGTAGTTCAAGCCTTTTCTTGTTTTAATATTGATGATTGTGGCATACAGCTCATGAAAACCCAAAATTCCTATCTCAAAAAATTAGCATATTTCATCCGACCAATAAAAGAAAAGTGTTTTTAATACAAAAAAAGTCAACCTTCAAATAATTATGTTCAGTTATGCACTCAATACTTGGTCGGGAATCCTTTTGCAGAAATGACTGCTGCAATGCGGCGTGGCATGGAGGCAATCAGCCTGTGGCACTGCTCAGGTGTTATGGAGGCCCAGGATGCTTCAATAGCGGCCTTAAGCTCATCCAGAGTGTTGGGTCTTGTGTCTCTCAACTTTCTCTTCACAATATCCCACAGATTCTCTATGGGGTTCAGGTCAGGAGAGTTGGCAGGCCAATTGAGCACAGTAATACCATGGTCAGTAAACCATTTACCAGTGGTTTTGGCACTGTGAGCAGGTGCCAGGTTGTGCTGAAAAATGAAATCTTCATCTCCATAAAGCTTTTCAGCAGATGGAAGCATGAAGTGCTCCAAAATCTCCTGATAGCTAGCTGCATTGACCCTGCCCTTGATAAAACACAGTGGACCAACACCAGCAGCTGACATGGCACCCCAGACCATCACTGACTGTGGGTACTTGACACTGGACTTCAGGCATTTTGGCATTTCCCTCTCCCCAGTCTTCCTCCAGACTCTGGCACCTTGATTTCCGAATGACATACTTTGGACCACTGAGCAACAGTCCAGTGCTGCTTCTCTGTAGCCCAGGTCAGGCGCTTCTGCCGCTGTTTCTGGTTCAAAAGTGGCTTGACCTGGGGAATGCGGCACCTGTAGCCCATTTCCTGCACGCGCCTGTACACGGTGGCTCTGGATGTTTCTACTCCAGACTCAGTCCACTGCTTCCGCAGGTCCCCCAAGGTCAGGAATCGGTCCTTCTCCACAATCTTCCTCAGGGCCCAGTCACCTCTTCTCGTTGTGCAGCGTTTTCTGCCACACTTTTTCCTTCCCACAGACTTCCCACTGAGGTGCCTTGATACAGCACTCTGGGAACAGCCTATTTGTTCAGAAATTTCTTTTTGTGTCTTACCCTCTTGCTTGAGGGTGTCAATGATGGCCTTCTGGACAGCAGTCAGGTCAGCAGTCTTACCCATGATTGCGGTTTTGAGTAATGAACCAGGCTGGGAGTTTTTAAAAGCCTCAGGAATCTTTTGCAGGTTTTTAGAGTTAATTAGTTGATTCAGATGATTAGGTTAATAGCTCGTTTAGAGAACCTTTTCATGATATGCTAATTTTTTGAGATAGGAATTTTGGGTTTTCATGAGCTGTATGCCACAATCATCAATATTAAAACAAGAAAAGGCTTGAACTACTTCAGTTGTGTGTAATGAATCTAAAATATATGAAAGTCTAATGTTTATCAGTACATTACAGAAAATAATGAACTTTATCACAATATGCTAATTTTTTGAAAAGGACCTGTATATATATATATATTGGTAATGAGAGCAGAGGATCTCTTGTTGTTGCCGGTATAAACGCAGCCACATGTGCAGAAATACAGACTATACAAGAGGGGTTATTCTCGACCATCTACATGCCCCCCCCCCCCGCCTGCCTCTCATGAACCCAGTGCTGCCTATCCCAGGTAGCATTTAATGTGCAGCGTAGTCTGCAGGTCTATGTGCTCTCAAATAGCTATTTGCCCGATGCCTCACCCACTGGGTGGCCATTTTTTGTACTTTGCCAACTGCATGGACCTAAGGTGGCAAAGCCTGTGGCGATCCACTTTGCTCCTTCGCAACTCTTACCTACACTTGGCAGGGCCCATCCTGGGAGTACAATTATCCATAGTTAGGCCTTGGGGACTGTGAAAGCCCCCTGTCTGGGACAGAATTACAGCTCTGTTAATGGTTGCCTCCAGGCCAGTATTTCACCAGACTGATTAGAACAATACCAGCCAAGGCCGGAGCCTGTATTACAAATTAACAGGCAATGAAGCTGCCGGTAAAGATGTAATCCCTAGTTGTTCGGCCCCCAGCCCGCCTACAACCTACCCTAATAGCCTCAAACCCATCCTCCTGCATACCCGAAACCCCACCCACCCATCATCATCCCACCCCTTCCTGCGCCCCGCCCACCAATCATCACCCCACCCCTTCCTGCACCCAGCCCACACATCATCAGTTGGTAAACGCCCAGCAGAAAAGGTGGCAACTCTAGCTGTGGTAGTTGGTATTAGCCCCAGATCATCTATGTACTCACTTACAGGTCATTTAGATATTAACCAGGAATTTTGTACCAATTTCCCAATACATTAATCCGTATAATCTTAAAGATGCCATTTAAACAAAAAAAAAAAACTAAATCAGGAAGTTCTATAACTACTCTGGGATTATGTATTAAAAGGCACTAAATTTGCCCAAGAGCAGTAACCCATAGCAACCAATCAGCAGGCAGAATTTTCTGGTCACCTGTTTAAAAGCAAACACCCTATTGGTTGCTATGGGTTAATGCCCCAGGGCAAACTTATTGTCTTTTATTACATATAGGGGTTATAAATTTATTTACTAATGGCAGTGGCTGAACCAGGGGGCTGGGGGGGCCAATACAAGGCAGCAGCGCCAACCATTGTACCACCATCCAAACACATGAGCCATTGCTCTGAGGCCCCTGTCTTTCTGCCCATGAATAACAATTGCATCAATGGCAACCCTACCCAAGATAAGACTGCATGTCTATTGGTGAAACCAGAAGTGAAGGTCACCAATCACAATGTAAGTGGTACGGGGAGCCGACACAGTGCTGCCCTTGATATTTATATTTATTATTCACACACGCCCTTGCAGCTCACATTGGCAGTGTCGTGACGGTGCCACGGGCAGAATCCAGATACGCATATCCCTCATCCAATCATGTGACCCCAGAACAGATACCGACAGCTGTGGTATGGGACATAAATTAGCCCCACAATGTTATAAATAGTCATGAAGGTTATCACCCAATACATAGGGTATAATGTACCCCCTACTGTAAATGATAAGGATATTAGCAGTCACTGAGGGGTTCTGTGCCCATATAAAGGCACAAGGCTGCAGGCTGAGTTATACAGGGAACTCTGAGTATCACTCATGTATTATAAGGGATAATGTACCCCCTACTGTAAATGATAAGGATATTAGAAGTCACTGAGGGGTTGAAATACATTGCTGGAATGTACAATGCTGTGGGGGGGGAATGCAGGTTTGGATCACAGAGAGTTCTGCATGCAGGGCAGGGTGCAAAGTGCTTAAACCCAGGCAGATTCCACCTCTCTTTGCACTTTGCTCCCTGCACTGCACATAGTAAATGATGCTTAATGTGTTAAAAGACTAAGAAAACTCCATTCGCTAGGAACTGCCAATATGTGAGGCACCCCTAGTAAATGCACTCACTAAGCTCCTCCCCCCCCAGGCCCATGTGTAGCAACTGGGAAATGCCCCCTGTGAAGACCCACCAACTATTACTCCATCTCTCTAAAGGGATGAACCATTAGCTGGAAACTGTGACTGAGGATGGGGCATTTATACTGGGGCCAGAGGGAGAGATGGCATTACCCGGGCACTAAAGAAAGAGGAGGCAGATTAGTGACTTGAGGAAAATAAGACTTGGCACATAATTAAGCAGGAAATATTTGGCATGGCGGGAGGTCTAATGACATAGTAAATGGTATTAATGGATGCAAAAGGTTTAATTTTGCAATGGCAAGTCTTGTAAGCAGTGGTTGGTCATATCACCTGGCCCACCAAAAACAGGGTCAGATTGGCTCACCGGAACAAATTCCATTGGGCTCTGACCCTGTTGGGCTTTGCCCCCACTCACAGGCCAGCTGCCCCCACCGCTCCCACCCCACCACTCCCAGCTGTACTGGTCCAAACTGTAGAACAAGTTGAAACTGCACTGACCCAAGAAATGGCCTACAATGATGCGCCAACCCCTACGTAGATCTGGCTCAATTCCTTCTGTTTTTGTCAATCATTTCATATAGCATTGCACTAGACAACCGATCATTTTGAAGGTCGACCTGCACAGAAAACCAGTGGATAGCGGTGGGGAAGGGATTAGTGACTGTCAGAACCCTCCATGAGCAACTGCAGCAGTGACAGTGCCGCAGCCCTCGGCGCCGAAGTACAAAGAATATGTAAGGTAAATAAACACAGTCCAACATTGTAAAACAATTGCATTTGTTTTATTATTTCACTTTTATGCAATATACAATGTTTTTAGGCACAGTAATTCCTGCCCAACAGAGCTTACAATCTACTTTTGTAACTGGGACACAAAGGGATTATTTGCCCTTTCTGAGGGCCCAGACAGGAATCATTCCCATGATCCCAGCCAAGCATTACAGCTCCGAGCTCTGGGCTCTAGATACCTCCGAGCCCCTCAAATAATACAAGTACATCGTTACATAGTTGTTACACAGCAGTTTTGGTTGAAAAAGACAAATGTCCATCAAGTTGAGCCTGTTGCCTAAATAAATCCTTCCTAAGCACAAGTTGATAAGGACGGATGTGAAATACCTTCAACTTTTTCCTAATTCCTAATCTCAACATATCCCCTCGTGTCCTCTGGGAGGCTCTGTAGTACATGGGCATTAGAGAGGTTATTTGATGGGGATCATTCTCATTCTCATTCTGCAAATGTACAATCAGTTCTTTATTTCAGTGTATACAGTAGAGGAGTCCGAGTTCCAAAGCCCACCCAATAGCTGCACTGTTGGCTCATAAATGTTGGCACATAAAGGGTTACTCAAAATTAATTTGAACAAGGCACCAGGGCCAGATGGAACACACTCTCGGGTACAGTGGCTCAGTGCTAGCCAGGCCTCCATTTCCATATTTAAAAAGGGAGTAAGATCTCAGCCTGGCAATTATAGGCCTGTAAGTTTGACATCCGGGGTGGGCAAGTTATTTGAAGGCTTGTTAAGGGATCACATACAAAATTATGTAGTGGAGAATGGCATTATGAGCAGTAATCAGCATGGCTTTATGAAGGACAGGTCATGTCAGACCAATTTAATTGCTTTTTATGATGAGGTAAGTAAGAAGCTGGACAGTGGGGATGCAGTAGATATAATCTATTTGGATTTTGCCAAAGCATTTGATACCGTTCCCCACAAACGACTGCTTTCTAAGCTAAGATCTATTGGTCTTAGTGAAGTCGTTTGCACATGGATAGAAAACTGGCTACAGGATCGGGTACAGAGGGTGGTTGTTAATGGCACATTCTCTACTTGGAATAAGGTTCTCAGTGGGGTCCCTCAGGGTTCTGTACTGGGTCCACTTTTGTTTAATTTGTTCATAAATGACTTAGGGGAGGGTATTATGAGTAATGTATCAGTGTTTGCAGATGACACAAAACTCTGCAGACCAGTCAATTCTATCCAGGATGTGACATCCCTGCAGCAGGATCTTGACCAACTGGCAATCTGGGCAGCTAAGTGGCAGATGAGATTTAATGTGGATAAATGTAAGGTCATGCACCTGGGATGTAAAAATATGCAAGCCCCGTATACCCTTAATGGGACTGCACTAGGCAAATCCATAATGGAGAAGGAGCTTGGAGTCCTTGTAGATAATAAACTTGGCTGTAGCAAGCAATGCCAGGCAGCAGCTGCAAGGGCAAACAAGGTTTTGAGCTGTATTAAAAGGGGTATAGATTCACGGGAGGAGGGGGTTATTCTTCCCCTTTACAGAGCACTGGTAAGGCCCCATCTAGAATATGCTGTTCAGTTTTGGTCTCCAGTGCTCAAACGGGACATTATTGAGTTAGAGAGGGTCCAGAGAAGGGCAACTAAGCTGGTAAAGGGTATGGGAAGTCTCAGTTATGGGGAAAGACTGGCCAAGTTGGGTCTGTTTACACTGGAGAAGAGGCGCTTAAGAGGTGACATAACTATGTATAAATATATAAGGGGATCATATAATAACCTTTCTAATGTTTTATTTACCAGTAGCTCCTTCCAGCAAACATGAGGCAACCCATTCTGATTAGAAGAAAGGATTCCATCTAAATATTCAGAAAGGGTTTGTTACGGTGAGGGCTGTGAGGTTGTGGAATTCTCTCCCCAATTCATTGGTACACGCTGATACAATAGATAGCTTCAAGGGGTTGGATGGCTTTTTAGCAAGCAGCACCAGGTTTCTTATCCGGGCTCCCCAAGGCCGCCCCCCCTTGGAGTCAGGAAGGAATTTTTTCCCCTCTGAGGCAAATTAGAGAGGCTTCAGATGGGGTTTTTTGCCTTCCTCTGGATCAACTAGTAGTTAGGCAGGTTATATATAGGCATTATGGTTGAACTTGACGGACATGTGACTTTTTTCACCCTAACTTACTGTTACTATGTTACAAAATCCCAAATGTCTAACCTTTCAGCATAGCTAAGATCTTCCATATAATCTTTTTGCTTGGTTGCTCTTCATGGCTAAGTAACTGCCCATTCAAGTACCAGAGACCAAAACTGCATTGTGTAGTCTAGATGGGTCCTTACTTTGCTTTGTAAGGGGAAAGAACTACCCTCGGCTGCTTCAGCTAAATTATCCACAACTACCCTCAGGTCTGGCTCCATCAAAATCACATTAAGGGTATAAGATTCATAGATAACTAAAAATCCCATCTGTATAACCTATTTATAGACAGTGAATCTCATCTGCTACTAAGGTGACCAGAGTACCAGTTTGTCCAGATCTTCCTACAAAGATGCCACCTCCTCCATTCATTTGTTCTATCGTTTAGTTGTTGCATAGTTTTGTGCCTTGAGCAAACTCACACATGCACTGCATTTCATAGTCTCCTTCAAGCAATTAATGGATAGATTAAATAAAGTGGCAAGCTAATTAGAACCATAGTACAGAATGCACCAATGATAATCACTTTCTGTGCACAGTCATTCAGCTAGTAATCTATCCATATTCTCAAACCACCAACTACTCCAAGTCACAAGCAGCTGCCAGATGTTGCTGGCTAAAAACAAATCTCCATTGTTAATGGCCAGGGGCAGGTAAGAGACCTTCATGAGGTGCCTGAGCTCCAAGTCAAAAAGGCCCAATTACAATCACAAGTGCAAAGAGTGAGAATGAAAGGCAAACTGAGCTTGTTAGAAGTGACACCATGACCCTTATGGAAAAACTTGCGAGCAATTTACAAACACAAGCTGCATGTTGGTGCATTACATGCAATATGAGAGGGACTCAGTTTAACACATGGAACTTTGGGGAGAAAACCCTGTATTGTGGTTTAAAAACATGTTGATTTGTGTCCCAAACTTTGCACCATGCACCATTTTTGTATATGAGCCGTAATGTCTCCTATAGCACCCTTCAGTATCTCCTTGTGGCCTTCTCATGCAACACTAGCTGCAGAATGACAACATCTACTTCTGACTTCTGCTAAGCTGTAGTTAGTCATGCAATACATGCAATGGCGCTGCAATACCTGCTGGTACAGTCATGTGTCTTTGTTTGTATCCTTCCCAGCCTACCGCTAGTGCCTGAACCTGGCAGAGACATCGCTAGCTCCTAACTGGATCAGATAGGCCCACGCTGTGTTGCCCAGACCTATATGTAGCCCTAGGATAAGGGTGAGAACAATGTCCATCCGTGCCACACTTACAATTAGAATGTCCATTCTTACCACAGTTAAGGTGGCCATACACATTAAGATCTGCTTGCTTGGCGAGGTCACCAAGCTAGTGGATCTTTTCTTCCAATATCCCCACCTACGGGTGGGCAATATTGGGTGAATTTAGGCTAATTCAGTCTTTTGCCCCTGGGCTAAACAATCAAATTAAAACAACGGTAATGGTTGCAGTCGGTTCAGGGACTGCATCAACAAGCCAATGTGGTCCCCGATCCCACTAAATCTTTGTAACCTGCCCGATCGATATCTGGCCAATTTCAGGCCAGATATTGGCCAGGCAGGCCCGTCGTTCCTGCCCCTACACGGGCCGATTAGCTGCTACAATTGCCCCATGTATGGCAGCTACAGTTTTCCAACTTGGCCCACCTCAAGGTATCCTGAGCTAACAGGACATCTTAGAAGCTATACCACAGAGATTCCTCTGTAAATTACAGCAGTAAAATGGTGGTGCTCTCTATCCAAATGTGGCTGCAGAATTATTATTTTTGTTTTTTGTCATTTTCGTGATGTATTTTTTTACTATGACTGATGGTCTTCTTTTTGTGGTGTTTTATATTAATGTATTAAAAATACCAATCCACACCTCTACTCTCTCCCAACCCTTTTTACCTGTGAGCCACATTGAAATGTAAAAAGTGTTTGGGAACAACACAAGCATTTAAAATGTTCCTGGGGTTACAAATAAGGGCTGTCCCTCTATGGACTGGCAGCCTACAGGAGACTCTGGTAGTACCTCTGGTTTTTATGTCTCCACAGCAACTGGGAGCAACAGCCAAGGGGTTGGAGAGCAACATGTTGGGGGTCACTGCTCTCCCTGTATAGCGTATGTCACAGTAAGATGTCTAGGCTGGGTAGCGTATATATTCTGTAGGGCAGTTCCACAGGTTTTATAGTCCCCTTGCACATTTGGGTCTTGGTAGTTCCATATATCAGCAGCTACAGAAGAACCAACCAATGCATAAGAAATGGGACACTTGGCAGGTTATTTGCGTTATTTGGGGCCACTTGGTTTCGGATCCAGAATGCTTATGTAATTGCCACTTTAGATCAATAGAAATTACCCAACAAATTCAATCACAGCCATTCCCCGTCTTTCTAACAGCGCCGTTATATTGCCCATTAGGTTGCAGAAGTCTTCAAATGAACAAAATCATGTTCTGAGCTCTAAAATGCAGTTATTGTGATACTGAAGGAAAGAGACAGGGTTCAGGGTCCTAATGAGCAGCATGTTGAGCCGTATGATACATTTGTGTACATATCTTAATATAACGCCCATATGCTGATGGAGCCGTAAAAAGCAATGAGGGTTATATTACCCCAAGTTCAACAGCCCCCAAGCACAACATGATTGGACTTTGTACATTATCTCTGGGATCTCTAACTGGGTCATTATAATTAACTTTATCAGCCAGAACTAGGAGACAGTCTGTTTCAGACAATATGTCTATGAAGATTCTCATTCATCCAGGTCATGATATACAGTATCTAGTAGAATTAAGTCTAAAACAACTGGACTTTTCTGAGTTTTTCTTGAAAACGTTTCACCACTCATCCGAGTGGCTTCTTCAGTTCAAATGACTGGTAGGGAATTCCCCGGTATTTAAACTCTTGATGGTAGTAGAGTCACAGACATCCAATCACAATGGTTCCATTGAACTTGTTCAGTTAGGTGTTAGCTGAAACTGACAGGTGTAAGAAGGTATGATCCAATCACAATGGTACCAAGATTCTCATTGATGAAGGTGTTAATCCTTCAAAGTACATGACTGGAAGTGTGAACTGTTGTGAAACTGCCGGGGTAAGGATGTCAACGCGCCATTGTATGTTGGTGACAAGCGGTGTCTCAGGCCCCCTCCTCTGTTCAGTCATTTGAACTGAAGAAGCCACTCGGATGAGTGGTGAAACGTTTTCAAGAAAAACTCAGAAAAGTCCAGTTGTTTTAGACTTAATTCTACTAGATTCTGTTTCAGACAGGTCAGATAGATGAGTTGGTCTGTGTATACACAGTATGGTAACATTAATAAACTACAACCTTGTGTTTAAAAAAGACTGAGCAATGAGCTTATGGCTTATTGGCTGCTTTACTGCATTTGGCAAATTCAAACCTTGTCTGGGTATTTCAAGTGGCAGCACAGTTCCCAAGCAAACAACCAATATCTGTAAATATTCGGAGCATACTGGCAGTTTAACTAGAATGTAGGGAGGGAAGCAGAAACACAGTTGGCTGCTATTCGTCCTCCTATTCCCCTTTGCAAAGTGGTGTGAAATCCATGGCACCCAAGTAATTCCGCCTTAGGAGACATCATGCCTTGAATTCCCTTCTGGCACCTGGCATATATATATATATATTTTTAAAGCTGAAATTAAGTCAGAACTGAACAACAAGCATGGAGTCAGTAACACACAGTAATATGAAATCAGTAGCATAATACTTCAGTTGGTGTAAGCCTGTGTTTTATCTCTGGGTTCTTTTGTCTTGTTGCTCAGAAAGTTAAGTTCTAGGTGCTGGTTCCTTTCCAAGTGCCGTATTTGTGCAGTCCCTATGTTTTACTGAAAACCATTGTTCATTTTGTGACTCTGTGAGGTCTCCTGCCTATGAGACTGGGTGTAGCTCTGATCAGCACAGTCCAGTGAAGTCTAAGGGTCACTCCTTGACCATCAGCCTACAGACACAATGGGCTCTACCGCTGAGATATCGGTCTTCCCAGATTGTATATTTGAAGATGATGGAAGGGTGTGAGAGACGAGAGATCTCTTAAAGCTCCTGTTTTCTGGCCAGGCGACTCGATAGGAAGGGACGCTGGAAGGCAGCATGTGTTCGCTCGGCCCAGTCGGCTTCTTGCACATGTTGAGTAAGGCCTTCAGTTCTGATCTGAAATTATCATTCAGCCAACAGTATATAAAGGGGTTATAACAAGTGCTGCTCATTGCAAACCAGTGAAATGCAAAGTAAAGGGCATTGTTGGTGCGGATGGTTTGACTGGAGAGAAGGACAACGTAACAATTCAAGGGAAACCAGCAGACGGCGAAGAGGACAACGACCAGCATCAGCATCTTGATGGTCTTCTTCTTCTTCCGCCGGAGAGCAAAGTACTGCTCCGTAGTCACGTCCCCTATGGCATTTCGGAGCCACAGCTTTTTGGCTACTGTCGTATACGCCACTGAGATGATCAGCAGAGGCAGGACGTAGAGCAGGATGAACGTCGCTAAATCTAGATATTTCCAGAAGAGGTCAGAAGGTTCTGGGAAATCCGGGAGACACAAGCTTCTGATGTTTTCCTCACTGCAATAATAAAACAAAAGGATTGTATAGCTTAGAGAATGATGTTTTATGTTGAAATACGTGTGTTGCGTATGAATAAAAAACAAATTTTTCTACCACTTTTAACATATCCTAGCCATGATTTCTCTAATAAAGAGTGTAATAAGTATAGAAGAATAGTATATCAGCAGTATAGTATGTCATTAATGGATGCAGTCATCAGCATCTGCAATGTTTATCTCTCCCAGAATGATCTATGAGAGACCAGATGTGGAGACTAAAGGTGCCTATACACCTTCAGATCTGCTCGCTTGCCGATGTCACCAAGCGAGCGGATCTTCTCCCGATATCCCTCACCTACGGGTGGGCGATATCGGGAGAGTCCAGGCTAATTCGATCGTTTGGCCCCAGGCCAAATTATGACGACGGGTATAGGCAAAGTCGGTCCGGGGGCCTCATCAACGAGCTGATGCGGTACCCGATCCGACTAGATTTTTAAACCCGCCCGATCAAGATCTGGCCGATTTCAGGCTAGATATCGGTCGGACAGGCCCGTCGGTAGTGCCCATACATGGGCCGATTAGCTGCCGAATCAGCCTAAGGAACCCATATCGGCAGCTAAAATCGGCCCGTGTATGGGGACCTTAACAGGGGCTGTGTTCACAAAGTCCAGACTTTGGAATTAATTAGTCACCACTTATGAAATGGGTGGGGCTTGGAATGAGCTCTGCCCAGGAAGTGGGAGGACAAGCTGGTGCAGCGCAGAGACCTGAAGAGAGACAGCAAAAAGACTGGGAATTATCACTAAAAGTGGCTGTGGCACTTTGGTAAAAGGAGATTTCCTAAATAATTAGACTCCCAGTGGACCAGTCTGTTCTGGTTTCAGAAGAATATACTTTCATTTGTTTGTGTATGTTGTATAGAATTATAACAAGTGGCTCAGCTCCAAAATGCTTGGAATCTTCCCTAATTGTCTGCTATGGGAATCACTAGAAAGTCCTTGCTTCACCACTTGTGACTTGGGCACAGGAGCTTTCTCATTTCCTAGCCACCCAATGGCCTGACAAGCACCTACACCTGGGTTTTCATGTAACTGGTACAGGGGGCAATGAGGCCAATGTTGGGCAATGTTGTGCTACCATTCAAGTTAATCAAACCTGGTGGCACCAAAGGACCTATAAATACCTTGTGTGCCTTGTCTCTAATACACAAATATAGCAAGGAACGTGAATGTGTGAGTGCAGCTTATACAGGTGTCTCACACTCTTTTTGTATAAAGGCAGAAATAGAATTAAAGCTAATCTACTTTGTTATTTAAATAATAATCTGATTGCGCTAGTGTCGGACGGCCCCCACAGATACGAGGGAAACTCCCAGGTGTCAGTGGGCCCTCCTGCTCACCCAGCATTTTCCTTGTATTCCTGTACCATGGTCATTTCTAAATGAGAATAAAGAAAATAAATAGAAGGAAGAATATATAATAATATGTATGGGGAAGTGATTAAGAGAATAAATAATGCGAGTGAAGAGAGATGGAAAAATAGTTTGGAGACTGGGCTCACAGTCTAAGTTTTTCTGGTGGGCCCCTGGCACCCCAGTCCGACACTGGATTGGGCCATTCATTTCATTTTAATCTTCTAGCATGTAGGTTCGGAAAGGGCTAGTGGGACACTGGGAAAAAACCTAATTGACCCCACCAACCCAGACCTGTTCCCCCCCTGAGAGATTTGTTGCTCCCTGCTGTCCTCCCTCTAGCGATCATGGCAAAGTATGAAGCTGGCAGTGGGTGAGCAGACAGGCGGGGGCCCTTGAGGGGGTGTGGGTGCCGTGGGGTAGTATCCCCAGTGGGTCTCACATACCCTAGTCTGACACTGGTAGAATGGCAAAAGTCAAGGATAAACGAAAATCTGCCCTAAATAAAACCTAAGAAATGTCCTGTGGCCCAGTACCAATCTCTTATTAACTCTTAATGCCAACTCTATTCTGCCCCTGAGACATAGTATGGGCAGTATGGACCCTCTCTATAAAGTGAGCAGCCTGTCAGGTTTAATACACTGAGACAAGAAATACTATAAGTCCCCCCCCCCCCACTCAAACCATAAAAACATGATGAAACCATCAACTTCATTGGTAACAAAGAATCATTTTTTTGCACATCTTTCAGCTTGGAAAATCATTTTAAAATCAAAGTGAAAAATGTAGGCACTTTATAAATAAATAAGAAAAAACTATTAGTAATAATTGAATAAACTGGGAAGTCAACTTGAGTTCATGGGCAGAAAAAAAAATGGCTCACGTTTACTTAAACATGAAGATACATCCCCAGCATATTCCCCTCCGGCTCATCCAACGGGAACTGGGGACTGGATGCTTCCTCCCTGCTATACATTAGGGTAATGTCTTCCTGTCTCCATAGAATTGTACAGTGATTTAATCAATATAATCAGGTTGAAGAAAGACCATCCTCTGAAGAGCATATTAGTAGGACTTGATGGGAGAAGATAGACCTCTGATTATTCCAGAGTCACTGATTATTTAAGCATCCAGGTAAAGTGCTTCACTGCTACGTGATTGGATGCAGGAACGCGGAACATTAGTAGGGTAAGAGGATAAGGCTCTTGGCAGATTGGCAAAGACACGTAAGGGTGAAGCAGCTACTTGTCACGGCTACAAAAATAGACAATTCTGATCATTTACTGATAATTGTCTAAAACAACTGGACTTCTGAGTTCTTTCTTGAAAAAGTTTCACCACTCATCCGAGTGGTTTCTAGTGATGAGCGAATTTTTTTCGCCAGGCATGGATTCGAATTGGCGAATTGTTTTGGGAAACTTCCGTGAAAATTTGCCACAGAAAAATTTGTTGTGCGGAATTTTTTTGTTGCGAGTCAAGTTGGGTGGGGTCGCGTAAATTCACCCGCAGCCGCGACAAAAAGGGCGTGGCCGTGTCAATAAAGGGCAGCGGTTGCGTCAGAAAATGACGCGGCCGCATCAAAAAAGTACGGGTGACAAAAAATAGACACGGGCGACAGAAAATAGACGCAGGCGATGAAAAAGACGTGGGTGACAAAAAAATGCATTTTGCGAATTTTTCAGCATTTTGCAAATTTTATTGACGTTTTGCGAAGTTTATGGCGAAGCGAAACAGGACAGATTCGCTCATCACTAGTGGCTTCTTCAGTTCAAATGACTGGTAGGGAATTCCCTGGCATTTAAACCCTTGAGGGTAGTACAGTCACAGACATCCATACTGCCCACGCAATACAGCTTCTTCATAATGGAGAGGTTCCACTAGTGAAATGTTTCTGAAATGTCATCTTCTTGTTCCAATTCACTCAGGCAGAACACTGACCTATGGGTCAAATTGGGTCCCACTGGGGTTGTTCCTCAGGATCTTATATAACATCGTCAAATGTCCTTCAACAACAGACAATGGTAATAAATGAAGCTGCATACTGAGTGCTAAAAGAATTTCTATTGGATGACTACCTTACTGATAGGCCTGCCCCTCAGAGCCTAGGGTTAAACAAGTGAAAACAAAACCCTATATGTAAGGACTGACACCTCACCTGGAGAAGAGTCAAACTCAAGGTGGATCATCTGGGAAGATAACAGCCATGGGATAAAGCATGTTTACTTTGCACCCAGCATCCTCCTGATGACATTGCTTTATGTCTTTGCCTTGGGCATACCCTGTAAGCGTAAGTTCTCTATCTCAGCCGAGGAAATACAGAAATATAAGCCTGTGTCCGGCCATGAAGCCTCCTATTGGCTGACAGGGCACCGGGTATTGAAACCATAGAGTAAACACAATTTCCTTCCATGTGAATAAGCCTTTAGATCACATAAACACTGCTGGCAGAAGAACAGCCTGACCCGCCTGGCCCATAGGCAATACATATCCCTCACATACAGCTCCGTACCTCGACTACGTTTAATGTTCTGGAAATTGGAAATTCAATTTTTTCTTTCATAAGAGGAAGCAATTTGTACCTCTCGCTCTTCTGCGCAATAAGGGAGTATGCGGCGCTTCAACTCCTGATGAGAAAAACACAATCTTTCTAGAAATTCTATGGAACACCATACTTGGGAACAGTGCTCCCTCGCCCACGTGGTAAAAAATCCACCAGAAATTCACAGCAAATGGGGCGCTTATACAAGCAGAATGTTGCAATGTACGATTGCCCTAACAAGATGGTCTGTGGTGGTCTATACAGTGCCTGCACCAGTTACCTGTATTCAAAAGTGAAGAGCTTCTGGTAGATTGCATGGGGTAAGGAGAAACAGGTCGCCATGATCCAAATGATGGCAATGTAGGCCACTCCTTTAACAGTGGATATTCGCGGCTTCAGAGGATGCATAATAACCTGGAGGGGAACAAGAACAATGGGCAGAAATTATATTACATAATTTTGTATACTGGCAGCCGTATCTCCCGATACGCCTACCTAGGGTCTTCTCCCAATACGCCTACCTAGGGTCTTCTCCCAATACGCCCACCTAGGGTCTTCTCCCGATATGCCCACCTAGGGTCTTCTCCCGATATGCCTACCTAGGGTCTTCTCCCGATACGCCTACCTAGGGTCTTCTCCCGATACGCCTACCTAGGGTCTTCTCCCGATACGCCTACCTAGGGTCTTCTCCCGATATGCCTACCTAGGGTCTTCTCCCGATATGCCTACCTAGGGTCTTCTCCCGATATGCCCACCTAGCGTCTTCTCCCGATATGCCCACCTAGGGTCTTCTCCCGATATGCCCACCTAGGGTCTTCTCCCGATATGCCCACTTAGGGTCTTCTCCCGATACGCCTACCTAGGGTCTTCTCCCGATATGCCCACCTAGGGTCTTCTCCCGATATGCCCACCTAGGGTCTTCTCCCGATATGCCTACCTAGGGTCTTCTCCCGATATGCCCACCTAGGGTCTTCTCCCGATATGCCCACCTAGGGTCTTCTCCCAATATGCCTACCTAGGGTCTTCTCCCGATATGCCTACCTAGGGTCTTCTCCTGATATGCCTACCTAGGGTCTTGGTCTAAAGGACTCAAACCGGCAGCTTAAATCTGCCCGTGTATGGCCGCCTTAAGTTGCCTAGAGTGGGGCATTGTACATACACAATACCTATGCTGGGACAGTTACACAGCAGCAACAGGGGGACAAGACAGGCAAGGTATGGGCATGTTACATGTATACATGATATAACTGTACAGTGTTTATAATGAATGCAAAGCCTATTTATTTTAGACTCATTTACTGGAAAACAGAAGCAATTTCTTCTAATTGGCAGTTCACCCCAGTCACAATCGTGCTTAGTTAGGCGTTCCGCACCATGACCCCTAGTGCCATTAGGGAATGGATTCATTCAGGGCTTCATTTGCATACCCCGCAGTATAATTAAGAATTAGCGTGATGCACAGGGTCACGTGATGCACAGACTCTCTCCCCAGCTATGGATTAGGCAGCTGAGCCAAGGCCACAGTCAAGGTGATTGCGAGCCACTTGGGTGCGTGTGTGCCATTAATCAAACTCTATAAGTGGGGGGGTTTTAAATAGGATTATTTGCTTAAATAGAACTTTTAGCATCCTGGGGAATCGCAGTGAAACACAAAGCTGCCCTTGCTGCATCTACTGCTTGGACTCCCTAAAGACATCTCTTTATGCTTATGATCTGGGGGCTGTGATTGGGCATTAAAGGGGATTTGGAGGAGATCATGCAGTCTTAGAATGCCTTATATTGTATATATATATATATATATAAATTGCCTTATACTGTCCCTGTGCATAATATTAGTTTTATTGTGCAAAGCTAAAGGCTCATAAATCAGCCAGAGAATCACGATGCACGTGGCGAGGATGCTGCCATCATAGCTTGCATTCTGTTAGCTTCATCATGTGTTTTATTAGAGCTCTGAATAGAAGAGATGGCAATCCAAACAATATTTCATCACTGCGGGAAATGATATTTAGATTGGAACAGAGAATGTGCCTAGAAATAACCCACAGGGTGAAAGAGCCAATCAGGCATTGTGTTTTCTGCTGCACATCCCAACCATTCCAAGAACTGGGTCTCTCTATTACTGATACATGGAAAGGCAGATAGCATTTCATGGGGAGAGGGTACCCCAAGAGTAAGGGGTACTGACAGCACAATTGGTGTGGGTACCCTGGTGGAAGTACTGGACTCAAGTGTTTGTGAGAGGGGGAGAGACTAAGTAACCCCCACAGGGAAAGAGGGTCCCCCCGCAGAGCCTGGTAGTTGCCCAGAGACATTGGCACCAAGTTACTACCTGTTTAAGAACCACTAGTAGTAATCTAAACATTGTGTGAAGAGAGTAAGCTGTGCCAAACGGGTGCCATATGCCTCTTCCAATATATACATCAATATATACTGTATATATATATATGTGGTGTCAGTAGCCCTTACCTTTGGGGTACCCTCCCCATTCCCACAGCTATTTCCCTACTGAACTTTGCCCCCCCCTGAACCTCCATGTCCTTCTACCATTCCACTACGCACACCTTCTCCCTATTCCCCTCATGTATATTAATAAATTATTTCCCCCTGCTCATACTGCCCCCTATTTATTTGTACATGATCTACTTCAACTTCACTGTACTATACTGTACATTGTACTATAGTGTATATACTGTATATATTGCACTGCTGCTTCTTACACTTCTGATTAGATGCTAAACCACATTTCGTTACCCTTTATTTATACATGTGTAATGACAATAAAGTTGAATCTAATCTAATCATGGTCCTCTTTGAGTGTTAAGGTCCCCATACACGGGCCGATTCTAGCTGCCGATATGGGTCCCTTAGATCGATTCGCCAGATAATCGGCCCGTGTATGGGCACTACCGACGGGCCTGCCCGACCGATATCTAGCCTGAAATCGGCCAGATCTCGATTGTGCAGGTTAAAAAATCTAGTCGGATCGGGGACCGCATCGGCTCTTTGATGCAGTCCCCGGACCGACTTTGCCTATACCCGTCGTTATAATTCAATTGTTTGGCCCCAGGGCCAAATGATTGAATTTGCCTGGATTCTCTGGATATTGCCCACCCGTAGGTGGGGATATCGGGAAAAGATCCGCTCGCTTGGCGACATCGCCAAGGGAATGGATCTGAAGGTGTATGGGGACCTTAAGGAGTCCCTGTGGGCTAAGATAGAAAGACAGTAAAGTGCTAATTACCTGGTGTCTGTCCACTGCGATGGCTGTGAGAGTTAAGGCAGAGACATGCAGGGAGCAGTACTGGGCAAAGCGGCTCACGTGACACATGCCCTTACCGAACATCCACGTACTGTTCACAAAACGAGCCTGTGGAAAGACCAAATCAAACCATCATTGCCAAATTAAACCACGTGAACCATGAACTTTGTTCCATGACTACAGTAAAGGAAACTATCTTCCCAGTGAACAGTCACAGCATTTAGACCACAAATATCATGCTAATGCCCTTGTGAAGAGAAGGGTGGGAGAGGGTGGGGGAGGTAGAGTAGCCCCGAACTCTGTGGGTGGATTCCCATTGTTACAGGTATGTCCAGTGACCCCTCTAGTGTGTATAAAAAGGAGGGATCTGAGGGATGGGGTATGGGGATGATTGTCTAGAGCAGTGATCCCCAACCAGTGGCTCAGGGGCAACATGTTGCGCACCAACCCCTTGGATGTTGCTCCCAGTGGCCTCAAAGTAGGTGCCATTTTTACATTTCTTTCTTGGAGACAAGTTTTGGAAGCCCAGAGACACAGTTTTACTCCAAGCAGAGCCTCCTGCAGTCCAGCAGTCCCCATGGGGCTACCAAATAGCCAATCACAGCCTTTATTTGGCACCCCCAAAGAACATTTTTTATGCTTGTGTTGCTCAACACTTTTTACATCTAAATGTGTCTAGCGAATAAAAAAGGTTGGGTACCCCTGGTCTAGAGCCTGGGAGAATGTCCCATTGAAGAGTGAAACCTGATTGAGTGGCCATAATGAAGGACAATAATTATAGGAGGTCTAGAAACTACATTAGGAAACTACATCTAGGATCAAAAGACAGTTAGGATTATTTAGTGAGCGTCTGAGGGAGTCTAGGAGGTAAGAGCCTTTGTTGTGTTTCAGCAGTGAAGATTCAAGTGGATAGACCAAGGGTAGAGGTGAATTCTTTGGTAGTCTTCCATGGAAGGTTCTGTGTCAGTACTGTAACCCAAGAATAACTGTATTGCTCATATGGAAAGAAAATACAATAATAACTCAACTCTGTTGCCTGTGTTCCTGTTAATAAATATTTATTGAGCTGATAAGAACCATTGGAGTGTGAGTGAAACTGTAAAACATCCATGATATACTGCAGGGTTCTGCCGGAGAGACCCAATAAGTGTCACATTCTAACAACTAATGGATCAGAGCCTTACTGCTTGTAAAGAAGCATGAATGGAAAAAGATGCGGAAAAAAAATGTGAAATCCTGAATTTTTCGTATTGTCGTGCAAATGGAAGCGTCAAAACCCCCCGAAAACCACCGAGCAAAGAAAGATCTTTGTAAAAAGGACACCTGCCATTGGCTTCTACAGGATCACAACAGGTTTTAGATAGAGTATTCTTTCTTAATATTTGTGGTAGTTTTGTCACAATAAATACTGGAAAAATTGCTTTTTTTCACAGTATTTTTAATTTTTGTGCAAAAATTACAAATCATGTAAAAAAGAAAAATGTTAATGTTAGTAAACTGTCTGTGTTTAGGAATTACAGCAATTCTAAAACAGGTATGGGGCCTCTTATACAGAATGCTCGGGGCCTGGGGTTTTCCAGATAAGAGATCTTTCCGTAATTTAGATCTCCATACCTTAAGTCTACCAAAAATTTCAAACATGAAATAAACCCAATAGGGCTGTTCTGCCCCAATAAGGGGTAATTATATCTTAGTTGGGATCAAGTACAGGTACTGTTTTATTATTACAGAGAAAAGGGAATCATTTAACCATGAAATAAACCCAATAGGGCTGTTCTGCCCCAATAAGGGGTAATTATATCTTAGTTGGGATCAAGTACAGGTACTGTTTTATTATTACAGAGAAAAGGGAATCATTTAACCATGAAATAAACCCAATAGGGCTGTTCTGCCCCCAATAAGGGGTAATTATATCTTAGTTGGGATCAAGTACAGGTACTGTTTTATTATTACAGAGAAAAGGGAATCATTTAACCATTAAATAAACCCAATAGGACTGTTCTGCCCCAATAAGGGGTAATTATATCTTAGTTGGGATCAAGTACAGGTACTGTTTTATTATTACAGAGAAAAGGGAATCATTTAACCATTAAATAAACCCAATAGGGCTGTTCTGCCCCCAATAAGGGGTAATTATATCTTAGTTGGGATCAAGTACAGGTACTGTTTTATTATTACAGAGAAAAGGGAATCATTTAACCATTAAATAAACCCAATAGGGCTGTTCTGCCCCCAATAAGGGGTAATTATATCTTAGTTGGGATCAAGTACAGGTACTGTTTTATTATTACAGAGAAAAGGGAATCATTTAACAATTAAATAAACCCAATAGGGCTGTTCTGCCCCAATAAGGGGTAATTATATCTTAGTTGGGATCAAGTACAGGTACTGTTTTATTATTACAGGGAAAAGGGAAATCCATTTTAAAAATCTGAATTATTCTATTAAAATGTCATTGTACCAGCTTGTATGTTGATGAGAAATGAGCAATAATGATTTTCATGCTATGTATATAAATATATGATACATAAATTAATGTAATTGGAAATGTACTAACGGCCGAAAACTAATCAGGCTTCTCATTAAAGCAAATGCAATGTTGTCTCTTGGTCTCTGCACTGGGTATTGCCTATTGGCAGGCTCTGATGCACGGCTCCCTGCAGAGGCAGAGGGAATGCTGGGATTGCGCACAATCCGATATTCACAATATGACATATCTGCTATGACATGTACAGTAAATAGCCCAGAACCAATTATTGAATTGACTCCTACTAAAGATTACAGTATAAACAGAACATAAATGAGAAGACTTTAATGAAAAGCAATGATTAGGGGAATTATGGGAATACCCACAAATTAACCCTTTGCTATCATAAAAGGCCTTCATCTGTGCACCCACTGGGTCCAAAAGCGCTATGTTAAGCATACGAAAATAAATAAGGAGCATAATATGGGTCCGTTTAAATTCATTTTTAGTATGATGTAGAGAGTCAATTTGCAATTGGTCATAATTTTTAATTATTGGTGGTTTTTAAATGATTTAGCTTTTTGCTCAGTGGCTTTTCATTCTGGAATTTCTGCTGCAATTGGTTGCTAGGGTGCAAATGACCTTAGCAGCCAGGTGGTGGTTGAATGAGAGAATGGAATATCAATAGCGGAGGGCCTGATTAACAATAAGAACTGGCAAACCTGTAACATACTAAATGAACTACTCATTTAATTAGACTATAACGAGTATATAGAGTATAACGAGCCCCTCAATGTCCCTAATTGCTGCCTTTGTCCCAGGCCTATTGATGACGAGTACTACAGGAACTTCATTATTACAGTTTAACGGGGAGGTCGAATCTCATTGGATGCTATTGCCAAGTACTATAAATACATATATATATATAGTGCAACAAATAGCAAATCTGTTTAGTTAGGTGTCAGTAGAACCCTTATTGTAGGTGATTGTGTGTTGGTGTCGCACCCTGCCAGCCAATGTCACAAAAACACAAACCCACAGAGAGAGAAAAACTAAAAATACACCGAGCGATGCATCCAGCCCAGTGTCACCTGTCACAATAGTGTATGAGATGTCACCTCCAGGTCGGCTTCTCCCGGGTGTTGTACAAACACTGTGACATTCAGCAATGAACTTGGAAGCCATATTGCCAAGAATTATATGTACTGTGGGCAGCGGGGGGCACAGAAGTTCCAAGGAACCTGATAAACTTGCAGAAAATGTTTTTAACACGTTAGGGTCAGGGAGGCTTTATAAAAGGGGATAGTTGTGCTTGAGAAGTAAGGCTGGGGTCCTGAGCTGATTGCATAGTCGCCTATTTATTAAGGAATATGGGACCCCCACACTGGATAGCTTGCCCTGCACTGATAATAGACGGAAATAATATAGTACAGATTGCCCCACTGTAGTGTAACAGACAAACTCTGGGGTAGCAGTGGCAAATAAAAGTAAAGGGGATACTATGCATGCAGTGTTTCCTACACCCAGAAGGCATAGAACCTACAGTAGAAGCCACATCAGCTGGAGAACTACAGGAGAATGTCTGTTTACTCCCATAGATGTCCACCTTGAAGGTCATTTAGTGGGAGATTTAGGATGAACACAAGTTATTCCTAGATATTCATGGAACTATGGCTGATACTGCCACTTTCATGTATGTGTAGATCCTTGTTAGGAGGAGGTTCCTGACTTAACTCTGGAAAGCAAATGGGGGTTCTGAAAACCAATGATCTACAGCAGGGGACCCCAACCTTACTTGTGAGCCACAGTCAGATGTAAAAAGACATGGAGAGCAACACAAGCACCATAAAAGTTCATGGAGGAGCCAAATAAGGGTTGTGATTGGCTATTAGGGGCCTCTATGCACCCTATCAGCTTACAGGGGCTTTATTTGGTAGGAAATCTTGTTTTTATTCAACCAAAACTTGCCCCCAAGTCAGGAATTCAAAAATAACTACCTGGTTTGGGGGCACTGAGAGCAACATCCAAGGGGTTGGGGAGCAACATGTTCCCCCCCGAGCCACTGGTTGGGGATCACTGATCTACAGGGTAACCTTTCAAGATCTTTCAAGATCATTTTATTGCCCATTTTTACATGGGGTCCCCTAACCTATTATATATAGACATCAACACATCGCAGCCTCTGGAATAATACTTGTTGGATTGTCATTAGATGCTTATAATTAACCCCCATATGTAATAAATGAGTGCCTAGAAGTGTTTTGACCAGTAAATTATTCCAGCTGATTGGTTGCTATAGGTTATGGGCAAACTTTGTGGGGCTCATTTATAAACAGTAGGCACATTTGCACCGTAAGAGAGAAATTAAAGATTAAGATATAAAAAATCCACAACACATGGCAAGATAAATATGGCAGCAATTCCATATAGAGTATAATTCCCAGAGAACACATAGTAATACAGTGCCAGTCTAATGTTTAATACCCCAGAACGTAAGGCAGGGTAAATACTGTGCCAATTCCATGTATAATACCCCAGAAGACTTTAGTATAAATACAGTGCCAATTCCATGTATAATACCCCAGAACACTTTAGTATAAATACAGTGCCAATTCCATGTATAATACCCCAGAACACTTTAGTATAAATACAGTGCCAATTCCATGTATAATACCCCCGAACACAAGGCAGGATAAATACAGTGCCAATTCCATGTATAATACCCCAGAACCCACAGCAGGATAAATACAGTGCCAATTCCATGTATAATACCCCAGAACACACAGCAGGATAAATACAGTGCCAATTCCATGTATAATACCCCAGAACCCACAGCAGGATAAATACAGTGCCAATTCCATGTATAATACCCCAGAACCCACAGCAGGATAAATACAGTGCCAATTCCATTTATAATACCCCAGAACCCACAGCAGGATAAATACAGTGCCAATCCCATGTATAATACCCCAGAACACAAGGCAGATAAATACAGTGCCAATTCCATGTATAATACCCCAGGACACAAGGCAGATAAATACAGTGCCAATTCCATGTATAATACCCCAGAACATAAGGCAGATAAATACAGGGACAATACCATGTATAATACCCCAGGACACAAGGCAGATAAATACAGTGCCAATTCCATGTATAATACCCCAGAACATAAGGCAGATAAATACAGTGCCAATTCCATGTATAATACCCCAGAACATAAGGCAGATAAATACAGGGACAATACCATGTATAATACCCCAGAACACATGGCAGATAAATACAGTGCCAATTCCATGTATAATACCCCATAACACATGGCAGATAAATACAGTGCCAATTCCATGTATAATACCCCAGAACATAAGGCAGATAAATACAGGGACAATACCATGTATAATACCCCAGAACACATGGCAGATAAATACAGTGCCAATTCCATGTATAATACCCCAGAACATAAGGCAGATAAATACAGTGCCAATTCCATGTATAATACCCCAGAACATAAGGCAGATAAATACAGGGACAATACCATGTATAATACCCCAGAACACATGGCAGATAAATACAGTGCCAATTCCATGTATAATACCCCGGAACATAAGGCAGATAAATACAGTGCCAATTCCATGTATAATACCCCAGAACATAAGGCAGATAAATACAGGGACAATACCATGTATAATACCCCAGAACACATGGCAGATAAATACAGTGCCAATTCCATGTATAATACCCCAGAACATAAGGCAGATAAATACAGTGCCAATTCCATGTATAATACCCCAGAACATAAGGCAGATAAATACAGTGCCAATTCCATGTATAATACCCCAGAACATAAGGCAGATAAATACAGTGCCAATTCCATGTATAATACCCCAGAACATAAGGCAGATAAATACAGGGACAATACCATGTATAATACCCCAGAACACATGGCAGATAAATACAGTGCCAATTCCATGTATAATACCCCAGAACAGAAGGCAGATAAATACAGTGCCAATTCCATGTATAATACCCCAGAACACAAGGCAGATAAATACAGTGCCAATTCTATGTATAATACCCCAGAACACATGGCAGATAAATACAGTGCCAATTCCATGTATAATACCCCAGAACACATGGCAGATAAATACAGTGCGAATTCTATGTATAATACCCCAGAACGCACAGCAGATAAATACAGTTCCAATTCCATGTATAATACCCCAGAACCCACAGCAGATAAATACAGTGCCAATTCCATGTATACCCTATAATACCCTAGAACACACTGCAGGATAAATATAGTGCCAGTTCCAGTTCTGGGGTATTATACATGGAATTGGCACTGTATTTATCTTCTATGTGTTCTGGGGTATTATACATGGAATTGGCACTGTATTTATCCTGCTATGCCTTCTGGGGTATTATACATGGAATTGGCACTGTATTTATCCTGCTGTGGGTTCTGGGGTATTATACATGGAATTGGCACTGTATTTATCCTGCTGTGGGTTCTGGGGTATTATACATGGAATTGCCACTGTATTTATCCTGCTATGCCTTCTGAGGTATTATACATGGAATTGGCACTGTATTTATCCTGCTGTGGGTTCTGGGGTATTATACATGGAATTGGCACTGTATTTATCCTGCTGTGGGTTCTGGGGTATTATACATGGAATTGGCACTGTATTTATCTGCCATGTGTTCTGAGATATTATACATGGAATTGGCACTGTATTTATCCTGCTATGCCTTCTGGGGTATTATACATGGAATTGGCACTGTATTTATCCTGCTGTGGGTTCTGGGGTATTATACATGGAATTGGCACTGTATTTATCCTGCTGTGGGTTCTGGGGTATTATACATGGAACTGGCACTGTATTTATCTGCCATGTGTTCTGAAATATTATACATGGAATTGGCACTGTATTTATCCTGCTATGCCTTCTGGGGTATTATACATGGAATTGGCACTGTATTTATCCTGCTGTGGGTTCTGGGGTATTATACATGGAATTGGCACTGTATTTATCCTGCTGTGGGTTCTGGGGTATTATACATGGAATTGGCACTGTATTTATCCTGCTGTGGGTTCTGGGGTATTATACATGGAATTGGCACTGTATTTATCCTGCTGTGGGTTCTGGGGTATTATACATGGAATTGGCACTGTATTTATCCTGCTGTGGGTTCTGGGGTATTATACATGGAATTGGCACTGTATTTATCCTGCTGTGGGTTCTGGGGTATTATACATGGAATTGGCACTGTATTTATCCTGCTGTGGGTTCTGGGGTATTATACATGTAACTGACTGACCTGCTGTGAGTTCTGGGGTTATTATAAATACAAATTACCATTGCATTCATTTATATTTTTCTGAGGATTTATCTGTAGATTGGGGAGTGGTTTACTGTGGGTGTGTCTCCCAAAGTGGGCGTGGTCTAAACATTTGCCGCCACTTCTTAGCTTGTCCTCGGCTTTCACTCTAAAAATCTGGACTTGCATCCAAGAAATTGGATGCAAATGCCGTTATGAAGACATGCAACCTCCACTATAAAAATGCTAGGGGCTAATTGCACACAATTTGTGTCAAAACGCAAGCTCAATGGCATCCATTTGATAAATCAGGCGCAGACACAACTTGGAGCACAATGACAATAACACAAGTATTATAAGGAAATACACTGTCAGTTTGTATCCGACATTGCACTCTGCAGCATCTCTCTCTCTACAGGTCACAGAATCAAAGCAGATTCTAAGAGCAGGGTTCTGCTAATGTACGAGCATAAGAATTCTTCTATTCAGTTGGTCAGTTTTAAAAAAAACAAAAAACACAGGGATTCCAGGGACTGAGATTCCCAACCAGTGCTTGTCACTATTAGGGACAGTTGGTGACTATGGTAGCAGCAGAGCAATGAGGTGATCGTGTATACGTAGAGCTCCGTTTCACATGCAATTCAGCATTTTCTTTACCCAGAACACCACCTTTCCAGCTTTGCACCCCCGAGGAATTTTAACCTTTTTTTTAAAATACAATCTGTCAATTAATAATCCTAATCATACAGTATATGGCTTGTGTATTCCCTCACAGGTGTATGATTAACAGCCTGCAAATAGGCTTTGGGGGTTGAACACCTGGCCCAATTAAATTAGCAATGAATTTATAAAGAGAAAAAAAAACTGGTGTAATTAATTAGTAACTGATTTAACTCTCCAGCCCCTACTGCAGCCCTGAGATGTCTCAGCCTCTTCCCCTTCCCTTCCTCTAGGCCAGTGATCCCCAACCAGTGGCTCAGGGCAACATGTTGCTCCCCAACCCCTTGGGTGTTGCTCCCAGTGCCCCCAAACCAGGGAGTTATTTTTGAATTCCTGGCTTGGAGGTGTAGCCCCTGTTTGACTGTGAAAACAGGCAACACCAGCTAGATAGGCTTTAGAGCATGGAGTACATAGGACTATAACATTCAAGATGGGTTTCGCTATGTGAAAATATCTAGGGGATGTAGTGCGACTACAACTCACTTAGGCTGTGTGCAAAGTAACTGAAGGAATGGACACCAGAAGGTTCTTTTGCGGTAAAACAGAACTTAATTATTTGCCCAAGATAAATGATCCACAGCATTATGCAATACTCACTCAGAGGATTAAGCAGATAAAGGCACAGAAGGTAAAAGGGCATGGTGTCCACGGTTTTATCCCACCCCAGCAGAGTGTGGGCAGGGTAAAGACAGCCAAACAGCACGGCACCACTGTGGGGAGTAATCAGGATCTTGTATCCTTAGGATGTGTACCTTAGTGCTCAGGGATCCCACACAGCCAACTATAGATCAGGGATAGGAACTAACCTGAATACTGCGTCTTAACTGCGGTCCTACACTAAGGCAACAATGCCTGTAGAGGAGAATACTCCCAGCTAGTCTCTCCTGGTTGGAGCCAGAAACTGCTCTTTCCTGAAGAGACAGTTGAGACAGATATTCTACTGTTCTTGCTAATCCTTGTTCACAGGGTCCCTGTCCCTGACTTCACTAGAGTTAGATGCAGCCTCTAGGGTATAATGGCTTACTGGGGCCCTGTTGATCCCAGGCTCAGAGGAACTTCCACCCAAGTCACCAGATGCAGCCAAAGAGGAGGATCCACCCCTTTGCTAAACACTATATTAGAGTGCAAAGGAGAGGTCAACCTATAAACCAATAAGGCATACAACTCAAATGGCAAACTAGCTACATGGGTCTTCGCCCAGTAACAAGGAGAAAGAGGAAATGGTAGGGTTTAAAGCCATAGGGGCATATTAACCCTATGGATCCCTACAGAGGCATAAACCCCAGTGTAAAGCCAAACAGAGCTGCCAGTCCACATATGGGCTATCAAATAGCCAATCACAGCCCTTATTTGGCACCACCAGGACCTTTTTCCATTTGAATATGGCTCACAGGTATAAAAGGTTGGGGACCCCAGGTCTATATCATAGTGACTCTCAGAAATCAATACAGATGGGGTTGTTGCTACTGCTGTATTGGTCTCCTCGCGCACAACCTGAATGATCTCAAGGGAAGGAATCATTCTCTTTCAACCCCGTGTCATCGCTTTGCCTTGTTGGCCTTGATGTGCTCCGTAAGATTTGCTAAATATATTACAGACTTTATAAGCTATTGATTGGATTAACCAGCTCATTACATGGACGTCACAGCGGATTTGGCCCATGTCACTCAGTACAACATTAAAGCTGTGTGCATTGGTTTGTGCCTGGGGTCACCATGAAGCCTAATATATCAATCTTTTAGCTTTTACAGAGGGACAAGATCATGTCCCCCCTAATGTCCTCATTTCATACACATCATTAGGTTCTATCTTAAGTCTGACATCTGGGGAGGTCTATAATGTCACCTATTTCTGAGAGCAATGACTGCTTTGTGCTGTTTGGAACCAAGCAATGGCACCAATGAGCGCCTAAGGGCTCGGAAATATTCTAGTTAGCAGGAGTCTTCCCAATATCAAGTAATTGCCGATTACTTTTCAACACTGTATCATAGACAGAAATGAGAGTCAGTTCAAGTCAATTCATTTGAGATATTTAGGAGGAAACAAAATTGATGATCACTGTGCACAGTGTGTGTTGTAATTGTGTTGGGAGGAACAGCAAATTGTTGGCCTATCTGACTTCAGTAAAGACACCCCCTCTACTGGGCTGGAAGCTCAAAGACCAATGGTAGGGTGGGGTCACATTATTGCTAAATACTGACCCTGCTCTAAACTGCAAAAGACACCACAAATCAAACCACCGTCTCCCTATTGCTAGACCCCACTCTATGGAGCTAGACCTGACGCTACATCTCCGTGCTACAGTACCTCAATGGCATCTCCCCATGGTTTGTTCTTGTTATTGCGGGAGCTGCACTTGAGCTGATTCACTAATCCATGCCCTTATCCTTTCCTGCTTAGATTACTGCAATCTCCTGTTAACCGGCCTCCCAGACTCCCACCTCTCTCCCCTGCAATCAATTTTAAACTCTGCTGCCAGGATCCTCCTGCTCTCTCCGAAGAGGGAACCTGTTCAGCCTCAATTAAGCTCTCTTGCATGGCTGCCTGTTAAGCAAAGGATAGCTTACAAAATCCTTCTGCTGACATTCACAGCCCTTCCCTCCTGTGTTCCTCACTACATTACTTCACTGGTCTCCCTACATGTTCCTGGTCGTCTCCTCCGCTCCTCTCAGAGCCTCCGTCTGTTTACACCATCCACACCCACTGCGCTCTCTTGTCTTAACCCTTTCTATCTCGCTGCCCCTTACCTCTGGAACTCTATCCCTGAATCCCTCCGTAGGGAAAACTCACCCACTCTCTTTAAGCAAAAACTCTGTTACCTTCTGGAGCATTAAAACAAATGCCCATACCTGGTGCACTCTTACCTTCCAGTTTGTGCCTGTATGTTACCCAACCACTTAGATTGTAAGCTCTACGGGGCAGGGACCTCCTTCCTACTGTGTCTCATACCACATGGCACTTATATATATATATATTGTATTTATTTATTATAACACTTGTCCTCCCTGTGTGTAATTTTGTATTCTGTAAGACTGTACATCGCTGCGTACCCTTGTGGCGCTTTATAAATATAAGTATTATAATATACATACATACATGAGGCTAGAAAGCAGCCAGTTAAATCAAATTCACAATTTTTTGCTAAAAATACAATGTGGTAGATGCATTTGCCAAGAATATATGGGTCAGGAGTCAAAGGTTTTTGAAAGAAGTCATGATTCAGAGGTCCCATAGTAGAAATTTTCAGAAGGAACCTTATATTTTTTTCCCTACAGATTTGAGGGGAATGCCTGATCTAGTTCAGATATGGGACCTCTCTATACTGGCTTTGAGCACATTTATGGGGACAGTAATTCTATTTCCACCTCTTTCTCACTAACTACTAATAGAGAGCAGGGCAGGTAGAGGGAGCTCTAACAGGTAGGCACCTTGAAGTGGGCAGTATCCGGGAAAGATCCTCACGTTTGGCAACCTCGCCATACAAGCAGATCCTTCGGTGCATGGCCACCTCTAGTCCGTACTGTTGAATCCCTACTCTATGGGTGGTGCACCCAGGAATCTAAGGCTTCTAATTCTACCTGGCTCGCTAGCTAACCCAATCCTATCACTCACACCTGGAGTGAGCTATAACAGAACTATCCTGACTCAAGCTTCTCTTGCTGGGCCCACCTCTGCCCAGGCCCTATCCTGCACCTTCCAGAAGAATTGAATTGAAAGAAAGAGGCCAAGCAAATCTCTGTGTCCCCTTTACAATAGAATAGTGACATCTACTGGCCAGTTATTGAACTTCAGGGAAAGAACCCAGGATAAGGAAACAGCTTCCCCTCCCAACTGTAAATTAGGGCTCACTTAGCTGGCCAAAACCTTTGGGGACTGCCTAAAATAAGGGTAACTAAACCTTCAGTCCCCTATACCTGGAAGCAGGTGCAACTTTTTCATAGATATATATTACAATGCTGTTTATTTTAGTATATGGTAAATTTGCAAATTAGACTTTAGATCCCCTCTAAACATATGGGAGGGAACTGCCATTCTGCATAGTCATTCATACATACATTTGCCAAACAGAACCCTAATAGATTGTATAGTTTATGGGAAATAAGGGGTAATTATATCTTAGTTGGGATCAAGTACAGGTACTGTTTTATTATTACAGAGAAAAGGGAATCATTTAACCATTAAATAAACCCAATAGGGCTGTTCTGCCCCCAATAAGGGGTAATTATATCTTAGTTGGGATCAAGTACAGGTACTGTTTTATTATTACAGAGAAAAGGGAATAATTTAACCATTAAATAAACCCAATAGGGCTGTTCTGCCCCCAATAAGGGGTAATTATATCTTAGTTGGGATCAAGTACAGGTACTGTTTTATTATTACAGAGAAAAGGGAATCATTTAACCATTAAATAAACCCAATAGGGCTGTTCTGCCCCCAATAAGGAGTAATTATATCTTAGTTGGGATCAAGTACAGGTACTGTTTTATTATTACAGAGAAAAGGGAATAATTTAACCATTAAATAAACCCAATAGGGCTGTTCTGCCCCAATAAGGGGTAATTATATCTTAGTTGGGATCAAGTACAGGTACTGTTTTATTATTACAGAGAAAAGGGAATCATTTAACCATTAAATAAACCCAATAGGGCTGTTCTGCCCCCAATAAGGGGTAATTATATCTTAGTTGGGATCAAGTACAGGTACTGTTTTATTATTACAGAGAAAAGGGAATCATTTAACCATTAAATAAACCCAATAGGGCTGTTCTGCCCCCAATAAGGGGTAATTATATCTTAGTTGGGATCAAGTACAGGTACTGTTTTATTATTACAGTGGTAAGGTAACTGAGTGTAGTCATGGCGGATTGGGTGTAGTTTAAATTGTAGTATTTGTAAATGTAGATTCAATGTTTCGGGGTGCTACACACCTCCCTTAATTAGGATGTTTGATTGATGTGTTTGATGTGATGTGATTCACTTATTTTTGGAATCCATGTGAGGTTTGTTTAAACTACATTCCTCCCTTATTTCTTTCTTTTTTTTTTATATACTTGTTTGATTGATGTGGCCACATGTGAGGGAGTGGCCCCGCCAGAAGGAAAAGCTGCCCTATATATACAGGATGTGGGGAGGGGGCGGGACCATGGGATCTGCTTCTGCTATTGTTTTAGAGAAATGCTCCCTCCCCGGATGCTCCCCTACCTTAGAGAGATCAGTTGGGGAGTGGGGGACACTAGCGGGGGAGTGAGGAGTGGGGGTGGGGGAGGTAAGAATTGTTATTGTGGATTAAATTGTCCCATTTTTCAATTTTGAGATGTTGGGAGGTAGACATGCTTGCTATATATATATTAATATGTGCAGCCTCAAATGCAGGGAGATTTTGTTTTCAGATGACATTTGAGATAGTGCTATATATAAAGGCAATAAGCACAGCCATATACTAAGGGCAGATTTATCCTTTACTTGTGAAACTAGAGTTCATCATGGTAAAACTCCACCACTATCTATTAGGGACGCAACGCATCCAGTATTTCCTGATTGGGCCGAACCCCGAACCCTTTGTAAAAGATTCAGCCGAATACCAAACTGAAGCGCTGTGTGCTACAAAATATTTATCCGTGTTTATGTGACAAAAAGTCACGTGATTTTAATGATTCGGTTCTGCTGAAAAAGGCTGAATGTCAAGAACTGAATCTTGGATTTGGTGCATCCCTACTATCTATTATTATTAACATTTATTTATAAAGCGCCAACATATCCCGCAGCGCTGTACAATAAGTGGGTTTCATACATTGGGCATACAGAGTAACATATAAAGCAATCAGTAACCGATACAGGAGGGGAAGGGAGCCCTGCCCAAAAGAGCTTACACTCTACAAGGAATTACTGCATTTCATACATTGGGCATACAGAGTAACATATAAAGCAATCAGTAACCGATACAGGAGGGGAAGGGAGCCCTGCCCAAAAGAGCTTACACTCTACAAGGAATTACTGCATTTCATACATTGGGCATACAGAGTAACATATAAAGCAATCAGTAACCGATACAGGAGGGGAAGGGAGCCCTGCCCAAAAGAGCTTACACTCTACAAGGAATTACTGCATTTCATACATTGGGCATACAGAGTAACATATAAAGCAATCAGTAACCGATACAGGAGGGGAAGAGAGCCCTGCCCAAAAGAGCTTACACTCTACAAGGAATTACTGCATTTCATACATTGGGTATACAGAGTAACATATAAAGCAATCAGTAACCGATACAGGAGGGGAAGGGAGCCCTGCCCAAAAGAGCTTACACTCTACAAGGAATTACTGCATTTCATACATTGGACATACAGAGTAACATATAAAGCAATCAGTAACCGATACAGGAGGGGAAGGGAGCCCTGCCCAAAAGAGCTTACAATCTACAAATATCTATTCGTTTTGATGGGACTTTTACAAGCATATTTGTCAATGGGAGAAAGTTAGAGTTCACCATATGATAAATATGCCCTTAAAAATCCCATAGAAATGAGCAGAGAGTGAAGGAGTTTTCCTTAAATTTCACACCTTGATAGATCTGCTCTTTTATGTCAAGCTAAAGCCGAGATATATTACTATTCAGAGCTTCATTGCTGCATGAAACATCACACTCAGAGCTCGCGGGGATCAATGCCGGGTAACGACCCAAGCAAGTGTCGGACTTCAGACGCGAGATTGAACTTTTTTTATGTGCATTTAATTAAATGAAACCAAGAGCTCGTTAGACTTATCCTCCAGACTGGGGAGGGAGACGCCTTACAGTACAGCCCCTGCCAACGTCAATCAACTCTTTTACAATCCTCGCACGTAGACTTAGCAGCTTTAGGGTGAAACAATACCGGAGCTGCTGTCTCTCTTATATAAATTCTCCTTCTTTCTGTCATTGGCATCACTTGTTAGTTTTACTGGCTGAACATGGGAAATACCAACCAGGTGGCAACCCCGCTGCCATAACCAGTAGTAAAAACAGCTTTAATGAGTATGTAAAATACTAGCCACGAACAAATCTCATGTGTCTCGGGCGACTAATCTCCCCCAAATGCCATCCCACCGGCGAAAATGTAAATCGCCGGTGGGATGGCATACGTGGCGGTTCGATTTCAGTGAAATTGCGCAATCCGGGGAGATTAGTCGCGAACAGGGAGTTTTATCGCGTGCAACTAATCTCCCCGTGTGCCAGAGCCCTAAGGGTGAAGACACACAGAGCTACTAGTAGCAGATACTTGTCACGGCTACTAAACTCCAATATATTCCCTGCCATGGACAATACTGAGAATTGCCTCTGCTAAAACACACGCAGGGACAATTATCAGTAAATGATCAGCATTGTCTATTTTAGTAGCCGTGACAAGTAGCTGCTACTAGTAGCTCCATGTGTCTTCACCCTTAGGGCTCTGGCACACGGGGAGATTAGCCGCCCGCGACAAATCTCCCTGTTCGCGGGCAACTAATCTCCCCGAGTTGCCTTCACCTGCCATCCCACTGGCAACAATGTAAGTCACCGGTGGGATGGCACACGCGGTGGCGCGATATCGAGCAAATCGGCGAAAAAGCCTTGCGAGTCTTTTTCGGCGATTTCCCGAAATCGCGCCGCCGCGTGTGCCATCCCACCGGTGACTTACATTGTTGCCAGTGGGATGGCAGGTGAAGGCAACTCGGGGAGATTAGTCGCCTGCGAACAGGGAGTTTTGTCGCGGGCGACTAATCTCCCCGTGTGCCAGAGCCCTAAAGAACCAGGCAGAAGAAAAGATGAGATTAGGAAGATAATACATAGAACAAAAGATAGATACAAATGTATGGGATCCATTATCTTTGTTTTTCTCTGTAATAATCCCTATTAAGATAGAATTACCCCTTACTGGAGGCAAACATTCCAACTGGGTTTAATTCATGTTTAAATGTATTTTAGTAAACTTAAGGTATGGAGATCCGAATTATGTAAAAACCCCTTATCCTGAAAAACTAAGGTACCAAAAAATTCTGGGAAACAGACCCAATACCTGTGTAAAGATTAGGGATGCACCGAATCCAGGATTTGGTTCGGTATTTGGCCAGGATTCGGCCGAATCCCTTAACATGGATTCACCCGAACCTGGAAAACTGGGTTCGGTGCATCCCTAGTAAAGATAGAAAGATTTTCTATGTCTCAATGCCAACTAAGTTCCATTTTTCTCTAGCACCACAAGTCTGAGATGTGGGCAGCGTATCATAAAGAACACACACTGCACCCATTACACACCTTCTCCCAGACTTTACTTTGAAGCTTTTTGGGGAAAGGGATGGCACCCAATCAGAAGTACAATCAGAGCAACCAAAGAGAAGAGTGAAACAGAAGATAGGAGGAGGTAAGAATGGGAAAGTAGAGCTAATTAAATGTATGAATGGAAGAAATAGGGGTAGAGAAGAGGAGGGCAGAGACTGGAACAGGTACAAGTGCACGAGCAATCCCTCTTCTAGCAGCGATCGGAGCATCTGTGCCATTGGGTCGGCTCTTTCACTCCTCTATCACTCACAGTGTTAAATTCCATAGTTAATCCACTACTCACTCTGGAGACAGGTTATCCATCGTATTATCCTAGAACGTTCCACATTCACATGCCCCTATTAGCCCCCATTCTGCAATTCAAGTTCAATTTCAAGCTCACACTTTGCTCCATATTCTGCATTATGATACATACAATATGTAAGGTTGCACCACTTGGCTTAGTAGGAATATCACCCCTTATAGCCAGTTCTCTGCTTCTGGCAGTCACCTAAACACTGCAGGATTCTTAAAGCTAATAATAGCAAGTTGGTTCTCTCATATTAGCAGTGATCCAATAGAACTGAGAGCCACCATGCTAGCACCATTATATATAGGAACAGAATATTCGGTATAGCAATGTAATGCAATGGGTATAGCAATGCAACACATCAAACAGATGGCCAGTAATGGTGCACACAGTACTATTTGGTACATCAAGAGGGTATTTTAGGGGCTGCTGATAGTTGAAGGCACTCATGGTATTTATACTTAATAGCATCTGATACTGATACTGAAGTCAAGAACCTGCAGTAAAGAAGCACTCTAAGCACTCATGATGGGATGATAGATGGTTCCCTGTGGTCTCAAGAAGGTTATTATATTTAGACTCGCTTGTGGATGGAGTTCTAGACTGATGAGGTTGCCCCGGGCAGTGGAGGAAGTCTTGGGTTCCTAAAACTTTGACCAGGGTGGTACAACCTCCAGACCTCCATCTGTTGAACTGCAAACTCTAGAATATGGACACTTGTAGCTCAACAACAGCCGGAGCTGTATAAGTAGACGCTCTAACCAGAAATACAAAATACAGCTAGAATGTATCACACAATGTAATAATAACTAATTCTGCAAATTAAGTGGCTAAACCCCTAACCACTTTCTTTCCAGTCCTTCTACAAGGCAGTTTGCCCCTCTGGGTCCTTACCAATGTGAAAGGCGTGTTGAGCAGAGTGATGAGTATGTCGGCCACGGCCAGGTTGACTATAAATAAGCTGGTTGCCGAATGCATTCGTTTGTTTTTGATGACCACGTGACAGACCAGGACATTCCCAAAAAGTGAGAAAACTATGATAAAAGAGTACGCCACAATCAGCAGGGCTTTCACCATGGGATTTTGAGACTCTGCCCCATACCTCTTCTTTCCCACAAAGCTCTGCCAGTCTGCCAGGCTGTAGTTATTCCAGGAGAAGAAACCAGTTATGTTGGGGATTTGGAAGGAGCCCTTCAGACTGGCATTGGAATGCAAACTTTCTGATCTTTTCAGTCCGCTGCTCAGACAAAGCAAAAAGAGCCACATGAGTTGAGGGACCATTGCTACAGAGCCTTTATGGGCAAAGCTGTGGTTGGTGTATTCCCAGGGAGAGAGGAAGGAGGCATTGCATGCCCCAGCATTAATCTTCTTGTCTGCGAGGCTTACAGCTTGGAACTTTATCACACAGGGAGCCTTGAGAGCTCTGCCATGAACAGAGTCTGTCTCCCTCTCTGAATCCGTATGATTCCCCGGCAGCACGTTTATATTGCATGTACATATGCCACACCGGCTGCTGGAGAGAATCCCTTCTCATTGGGCTGGAGCTCATTTCCAAGTCTGACGCGCTGAATACTCCCTCTTTATCTTCCCTCCTGTGCTTTCTCATAGCAAATACAATAAAGCCTGCAATGAGCAGGGTGTGAGGCAGAGAGGCAGCAGCATCCCGGCACTCTCCAGCCAGAGCCCAATAACATGGAAATAACATAGCAACAGGCATGTCTTTCCACCAGAAATGTCTCTCATTATTTAGTTGTGGAGCTTAGGAATCACTTTGTGATATGGCACCAAAAATCTAAACCCAAATATCACTAAAGTCAATTATGTTGGCTTGGCTTCAGCTTCCTTGCTACAAACTCAGGTCCAGTCCTTATGGGGAAATGAAAGCAGCTAATTATATAACAGGACTGTATTACAGAAACTTCAATACTGCCTTCCAGGTCTTTTGATGGGGTGCAGGCACTTGCCTTCTGAGCTAGCACTCTACTGATTTTTTTCCAGTTCCAACATTTAGAGAGATGGTAAGCTCATTTGCTGTGAGCTCCCAACCTCAGCCTGATCGCTTTATTTGTTTGGTGGGGAAGTATATAAAGCAGATTATTATTACCCAATATTGCATGTATCAATATCCAACCTATGGCATTTAATCTCCTGGGCTACAACACAGCTATAACCAAAGTATCTCAGGATCTGCACTGGGACCTGTAGTTCATCCTCAGCCCCTAGAACTGTTTTGTCCTGCTTTGTTTATGATCAGGGTTGGATTGTGTTGGCGGGACCCCGGCCCAGACCCGATCCCCACCTGCCACTCCCCTGCTGCCGTCACTCCCCCGCTGCCCTCCCTCCATCAATTATGACGGAGTATAAGGTACAGCTGGGAGGAGGCTGGTGGTTAGTGAGCAGGAGAGGGAATGAGCAGGCAGTTGGGGGACCCTGGTGTAGTAGACCCAGTGGGCCTTGCACGACCCAGTCCAACCCTGTTTATAGTAGTTTCTATTAATCAATTATAGTTGCTAACCTTAGACCCCAGTGCTTAAAAATACAACAACCCAGGGTACTATTTTTATGAGTACTGAGCTGCCATCTTGTTTCCTGTCCCTGGCATCCTTTCTGCTGCCCTGGGCCAATGCGTTTTTCAGCAAAGAGAAGCACCAGCATGGGGAGTACAAATCGGCACCCTCCTGTAATTGTCCTTCTTTGTCCTTTTATTGCCTATCTGCCATAGGTTGTAAAATACACCTTGCTGACTGCCACATACCTGACACTGGGTTCTATGTTTCCTATACCAGTTGTTTGGCAACATATAGCATGGCATGGTAAGGGGCTTAGCAGGGAAAGGGTTAGAAGGCCCCATAAAGTGAATGGTTAGGGTTGCCACCCAGCCAGTATTTGACTGGCCAAGCCAGCAAATTGCCAGCTAGGGCTGGTGCTAGTATTACAAATTTACAGACAATATACTGTATATAAAGGCCAGCCTCTGCACTGTCCATTAACCCTGCCCACCACCCATTCCCCTGCATAGCCCGCCCATTTACACGCCCCCAAGTGGCGTTACTGCCTGCCCTCAAATTTTGCTGAAATTGTTTTCAAATACAACCAAAACTTCTGAAAAGCCAAGTTTTCACTGGCAGGATGGGCATTCACAGAGGTCATTTATAGTGATGAGCAAATTTTTTTGCCAGGCATAGATTTGCAGCGAAACTCCGCATTTCGCCATTGGCAAATTGTTTTACGATACTTCAGAGAAAATTCGCTGCTGAAAAATTTGCTGTGCCTCAAAAAAAGTCGCAGTCGCGTAAAAATAGTCAAGGTCACCTCACAAAGGGCGCAGTCACGTCAAAAAAAGGGAGTGGAAGCGTCAAAAGGGGCGCGGGCGACAAAAACATTGCGCGACAAACACGTTTTGTGGATTTTTCGCTGTTTGGCAAATTTTTCTGTGGAAAAGGTGTGAACAACACAGGGGATTACATGTTTAAACAATACAGAGGGATTACAGCCTGAATCTGAGGTGAGAACCATGCAGGGGGGGGGGGCAGTTAATCTCAGTACTGATACCATTTAAAGCTTACACAAAGGTAAACCATCAAAGCAGCCAGACAGGTGGGGGGCCACACAGAGGGCCGCCAGTTGGACAGCACTGATCTGAATGATGCCCAAGTTAGGGAGCAGCAGAGGACATCGGCCCTGTCCTTACCACCTGCCCTTACTAGGGTCTGCACCCCCTGACACTGCCCTCTGCACCATGCATGACTTTGTATGAATTTGTTGCCATACTCCATATATGAGCTCTGTGTATGCACAGGAAAATAGAAAATACCCCCCATTAGGCTAATGGCACACCAGGCTGTTTTTACACAGGCAGAGAAGAGCACTAACAGCCTGTGTACAGGTGGAGACAAAGCCCGGCGTGCCATTGGCCAGCAGTCTTACTAAACTTAAATTACATTCATTAATTGAATATTAAATAAACAAACAATATTAAGCCTTTCATGTATAATATAGTTAAGGGGAAGTTGTGCTCAACACTAGGGGGCAGATTTATTAAAACACGAGTTCCAAATGGGAAAAATTCGGATTGGATACGATAAGATAAGATCGCAAATATCACGAAAATGCTTACAAAAAAATCGTATTAGTCCCAATAATATCGTATTGGCGATCCAAACGTCACAAAATTTTCGTACCATACGATTGTAAACAGCGGGAAAACCTTTCCGATTTTTTCGCGGAAGCGTACAAAAAAGTTGCACAAGCGTATGAAAAAGTTGTGCGTGCGTCGAAAAAAATGGCGAAAGTTTGTGTCTTAATAAATCTGCCCCTAAATGTTAAACCATTAGGCCGGGGTCTTCATTGTTTATTTGTAAGAGTTTTTGAAATATTTGCTTTGAAATGGGGGTCACTGACCCCAGCAGCCAAAAACCTATTGCTCTGTGAGGCTACAACAACATATATATACATTGATAATGGGTGAATACTGAGGGGCCCTTGTTTCTGTCTCATGTATGATATAAACCTACAGGGAATATAAAACTAAAAATAACATTTAATATAAATAACATTTTCCAGTATACATTCTTTAAATCTTTTCATTGATATTAAAATGATATTAAATAGTATTTCCCTCGACAGCAGCATCTGTCCGTCCCTCATTATTCACCACTATTGCTGTGTAGGGATGAGGCCCCTCAGCATGTTCTTTACACCCGAGCCGCTAGAACTCCCAGCATAGAAACCATCAGGCTGATTGCAAGCCATCTCCATCTGCCCAGGCTAAAGACATAACTACCCAAACAAATAGGTTTTTGATGCTAATAATTATATAATGAAGGCCGGAAGATTTTTATCCAAAACATCTATGGATTCAGAAAATTCCCAATGCAAAATGTTTTAAACAGAGAAAAATGAACAAACATGAATGTAATGGAGCAGGTTGGGCGCCTGCGGGTTACCCCCAAGGAAAGCAGGGACCCTGTAGGTTGCGGGTAGGGGTTCCAGATGTGAGTCTGAGGGTTGTGGGGCAGGTTGTGGATCTTATCTGTATTTTTTATTTAATATTATATTACCTTTATTATATATAGTTTACTTTAAACATTTTTTCTACCCCACCCACTTCTGATGTCACTTCCAGTTTGCAGCAACAGCACTTCCGGTTTAATGGGGGTCAGCAGACCATGGAACAGATTGTGGATAAGGCAGTTGCAGGTTGGGTAGTGGGTTCAAGCAGGTAGAAATATGGTAAAATTGGTTCCACGCAGGACTCTAACCTAAACTGAAGGTACCTAGCCAATAATAGCCACATTAAAAGCCCAGCATACCTCCAAACATTCCATTTGGCTATTTTAGGGGTTAGACCACCCCCCCTCCCCCCCCATTTGCACAGTCTCACCCATTGAGACTGATGGTTTCCTCTGCATTAGAACGTCAAAAAAAATTCTCATTGTATTTACAGTATGTGCGGTACAAATAAGCATCAGTAATAATTACGTCAGGTTAGCTTGCAAGCGGTTCATTAACAGCAATCTAATTAGCAATGAGCTTACTCTCTGCTACCCACCCATTGGCATTCACTCCTAGATAATTCTACAGGGAAATGCTTCCGTAAGAAAGACTTACAAAAATACACAAAGGCATGTCTACACACAGACACACATAGGCTCATACACAGACACACATAGGCTCATACACAGACACACATAGGCACATACACAGACACACAAAGGCTCATACACAGACACCCATAGGCACATACACAGACACACATAGGCACATACACAGACACACATAGGCACATACACAGACACACATAGGCTCATACACAGACACACATAGGCTCATACACAGATACACATAGGCTCATACACAGACACACATAGGCTCATACACAGACACACATAGGCTCATACACAGACACACATAGGCTCATACACAGACACACATAGGCACATACACAGACACACATAGGCTCATACACAGACACACACAGACACACATAGGCACATACACAGACACACATAGGCTCATACACAGACACACAAAGGCTCATACACAGACACACATAGGCTCATACACAGACACACATAGGCTCATACACAGACACACATAGGCACATACACAGACACACATAGGCTCATACACAGACACACATAGGCACATACACAGACACACATAGGCACAGACCTCAGTTGCAATAAGATGTATCTGCTGTGTGTCCAGCCAATCAGTAAGCTAGTGACATATACAGTGTGCATATACAGTTCTTCTTTGACCCCATCTAATACTCTTTACATATGGACACAGTTCCAACAGCCGTATAGGTGCTAGTGCATTCTGGGTACAATAAACAATGATTGGACTCTTATCCCTGCTCTGTTTTTGGGCATCACTGTATGCAAGTTTGGCTACAGATAGATCCAGCTGGAATGTTGTATATTCACATGACTCTGACCTTGGCTGAATTCTTGCCTTCCAAATCATGGCTCCTGGCCCTGCCAATCCCGTATTCCCTGACCGTTGCCTCTTCCAGCCTTAATAGTGATGTCTTCTCCGACCTTTGGAAAATAACGTTTAAACTGACTCTGTATCTTATTTGTATCTTATCTTATTTTTCCCACCAAATGTTTAGAGAAAACAAGCTGAATGCATGAATTATATATCATATAGATTTGTATCTTACCTATTCTTGTAGATCTCTTGCATCTTTTTGTTGTAAACATTCTAAAGCTCTCATTAACAACTGGGATTATTATGTACTATTCCTATTAGGGAAGCACCGAATCCACTATTTTTGGATTTGGCCAAACCCTGAATCCTTCGTAAAGGGTTCGGCCAAATACGGAATCCTAATTTACATATGTAAAGTAGGATACATAAGGGTTAATGAGCGCTGAGCTTCAGGGTGTATGTGACAAAAAGTCACGTGATTTTAAGAATTCGGATTTGGTTCAGTCAGGAGTGCGAATTTGCCCGAATCCTGCTGAAAAAGGCAAAATCTTGGCCAAATCCCAGACCAAATCCTGGATTCAGTGCATCCCTAATTCCTATACTAGTGATTATTCTTGCTTTATTTAATGCTTTTATTGGATACAAGTTGGTTTAGATGTGAATATTCTAACTGACAGTTTGGTCCAGCCTTTTGAGCATTTGAATGCAAATAAAAAACATGGCGACTTCATCTAAAATTGCACTTTGCTCACTGCAATTGAGCTCAAAAATGAGCCTTTAAACCTGGGTACAAGGGAGAGAAAATGCAGCTAAGAAGAATCAGCATTTAATGTTTGACAACTGCCATGTAAAGATTGTTCCTTATTACAAACTATTATGGCAGTTAGCAAATACCCAGCTTGTTTACATTAGGTCATATTATCCTAAACCCAATCGTTATACAGGTAACAGAACCCTTATACATGGCTTACTGATTACCCAAGGTGTTACTGTAGGTGGATATTGTGAGTCTAGTATTCCCTTTATATTCCCAGCAGATAGTTTTTATATCTGTGTCCTTGGGAATGAAAAAGGATGTCATGTTCTATTGATTATATGTCACTATTTATGCCTGGAATGGCCAATCGGTGCAGCTCAGATACAGCCCCGGGCCATGGGATGGACACGATTTATTCCACCTTCAGCTTTGGTGTTGGTCCCCTATATGCGCTGATGGAGGCAAATTCAGTAGGAACGTCTGGATTAGTGCACAGTAAAATGCAACTGTACAACTTTTTGTTGACATACGCAACTTTTTTGACATGACGTGACTTTTTTGACGCCACCAAGACTTATTTGACGTGACTGCAACTTTCTGCGCAACTAATTTGACGCGACCGTGACTTGATTTTATACAATGATGACTTTTTTGCGGCAACTTTTTTTTTATGCAGCCACGACTTTTCCTCAATTTTTGTCACGGTGGATTTTTGCTGCAGTTTTGCAAAAAAATCTGCCAGTGGCAAAATGCAGAATATTGCAGCAAATCCATGCCTGGTGGAAAAAAATTGCTCATCACTAATATCCTGCTTTCTGCATTGAATTATTATCTTTATTATTTACATTTATTTATAAAGCGCCAACATTTTTCGCAGCGCTGTACAATAAGTGGGTTTCATACATTGGACATACAGAGTAACATATAAAGCAATCAATAACCGATACAGGAGGGGAAGGGAGCCCTGCCCAAAAGAGCTTACACTCTACAAGGAATTACTGCATTTCATACATTGGGCATACAGAGTAACATATAAAGCAATCAATAACCGATACAGGAGGGGAAGGGAGCCCTGCCCAAAAGAGCTTACACTCTACAAGGAATTACTGCATTTCATACATTGGGCATACAGAGTAACATATAAAGCAATCAGTAACCGATACAGGAGGGGAAGAGAGCCCTGCCCAAAAGAGCTTACACTCTACAGGGAATTACTGCATTTCATACATTGGGCATACAGAGTAACATATAAAGCAATCAGTAACCGATACAGGAGGGGAAGGGAGCCCTGCCCAAAAGAGCTTACACTCTACAAGGAATTACTGCATTTCATACATTGGGCATACAGAGTAACATATAAAGCAACCAGTAACCGATACAGGAGGGGAAGGGAGCCCTGCCCAAAAGAGCTTACACTCTACAAGGAATTACTGCATTTCATACATTGGACATACAGAGTAACATATAAAGCAACCAGTAACCGATACAGGAGGGGAAGGGAGCCCTGCCCAAAAGAGCTTACACTCTACAAGGAATTACTGCATTTCATACATTGGACATACAGAGTAACATATAAAGCAACCAGTAACCGATACAGGAGGGGAAGGGAGCCCTGCCCAAAAGAGCTTACACTCTACAAGGAATTACTGCATTTCATACATTGGACATACAGAGTAACATATAAAGCAATCAGTAACCGATACAGGAGGGGAAGGGACCCTGCCCAAAAGAGCTTACACTCTACAAGGAATTACTGCATTTCATACATTGGACATACAGAGTAACATATAAAGCAATCAGTAACCGATACAGGAGGGGAAGGGAGCCCTGCCCAAAAGAGCTTACACTCTACAAGGAATTACTGCATTTCATACATTGGGCATACAGAGTAACATATAAAGCAATCAGTAACCGATACAGGAGGGGAAGGGAGCCCTGCCCAAAAGAGCTTACACTCTACAAGGAATTACTGCATTTCATACATTGGACATACAGAGTAACATATAAAGCAATCAGTAACCGATACAGGAGGGGAAGGGAGCCCTGCCCAAAAGAGCTTACACTCTACAAGGAATTACTGCATTTCATACATTGGGCATACAGAGTAACATATAAAGCAATCAGTAACCGATACAGGAGGTGAAGAGAACCCTGCCCAAAAGAGCTTACAATCTACAAAAAGAGCTTACCCCAGCAACAATCAGTTGGGACCTTTTCATGGTCCCGTTTGTCATTTAAACCACTACCTAGTTACTATGGTAAGTGGGATCCTAGCAACCAGATAACAGTTTAAATGTGGCAGGAACAAAAGTTAAATAATTCAGAGACCATGAAGAATTATTAGCAAGGTCCAATTGCACATTGTCTTAATTACATTTGAAGGTGAAATTCACATTTAAATGTATTACGTAAAATATATATATTTTTTTCAATTTGATAAAATATATACAACCTGGATTATTTATTAGTATCTCTTTGCAAAGCCTTGGTCTTTGTGCATGTGTAGCACCGCCAGCCAATAACCTGGGACTTCACAGAAAAGACCTCAGTGTATATAGTTAGGGGCACATTTACTTATCCATGAATTCGAATCCCTAACGGCAAAAATTCGGATTGGAAACGAAAATTTCGGAACTTTTTCGTCGCCGTCGCAACTTTTTCGTATTTTCCACGACTTTTCAGCGCAAATTTTTCGGATTGAACGGTCGTAAACGCCGGGAAAACCTTTCTGACTTCAGTGCATGTCTGATCCTTCAGTGCATGTCTGCACGGGCTCGATCAGCGCACTTGCGCACGAAAGAACGCTCGTTGCACAACGAACGTTCTTTTGTTCAATCCGAAAATTTCGGTAAGCTGACGAAAAGTCGGGGAAAATACGAAAAAGTCATGACAGTGACAAAAAAGTTGCAAAAATACCGATCATTACGAAACGGACGCATTCGGAGCGTTCGTGGATTAGTAAATGTGCCCCTTAGACTATAATTAGTTTGTCATCTAATTGTTGGCCTGTAGGGGGCAAATCCCATTTAGAAGCCTATAAAAGGGAACAGAGTGCATCAAGCACTTCCTTTTTGGCCTAATAGCATAAGACAGACATAACTGAGACAGACCAGATGGGAAGCGAGAATAACCCCTAGGCAACTTTGAATAACCCCTAGGCTACTGTGAATAACCCCTAGGCTACTGTGAATAACCCCTAGGCAACTGTGAATAACCCCTAGGCTACTGTGAATAACCCCTAGGCAACTGTGAATAACCCCTAGGCTACTGTGAATAACCCCTAGGCTACTGTGAATAACCCCTAGGCTACTGTGAATAACCCCTAGGCTACTGTGAATAACCCCTAGGCAACTGTGAATAACCCCTAGGCTACTGTGAATAACCCCTAGGCAACTGTGAATAACCCCTAGGCTACTGTGAATAACCCCTAGGCAACTGTGAATAACCCCTAGGCTACTGTGAATAACCCCTAGGCAACTGTGAATAACCCCTAGGCTACTGTGAATAACCCCTAGGCTACTGTGAATAACCCCTAGGCAACTGTGAATAACTCCTAGGCAACTGTGAATAACCCCTAGGCTACTGTGAATAACCCCTAGGCAACTGTGAATAACCCCTAGGCAACTTTGAATAACCCCTAGGCAACTGTGAATAACCCCTAGGCTACTGTGAATAACCCCTAGGCAACTGTGAATAACCCCTAGGCAACTGTGAATAACCCCTAGGCAACTGTGAATAACCCCTAGGCAACTGTGAATAACCCCTAGGCTACTGTGAATAACCCCTAGGCAACTGTGAATAACCCCTAGGCTACTGTGAATAACCCCTAGGCTACTGTGAATAACCCCTAGGCTACTGTGAATAACCCCTAGGCAACTGTGAATAACCCATAGGTAACTGTGAATAACCCCTAGGCTACTGTGAATAACCCCTAGGCAACTGTGAATAACCCCTAGGCTACTGTGAATAACCCCTAGGCTACTGTGAATAACCCCTAGGCTACTGTGCGCCAATTAGGGAATTGGAGAATTCTGGTGTAGGTTAGAGGAGAACCTATGGGAGCTGTAGTGAGACAGCTTGTGTGAAGCTTTGGCAGTGTAAAATAGACAGGGATCCTGGAGGTTTCGGTCATACCTACTTCCCATGGCAAAGGCCCACATGATTCTCATGATTGGAACAATAGGCAAAACATACAGTTGGCACAAAACCTATTCATTGCACTCATTTTGAACAAGGGGTATACTGCACCTTTAACTACACATAGGGGCACATTTACTAATCCACGAACGGATCGAAAGTGTCCGAATGCGTTTTTTTTCGTAATGATCGGTATTTTGCGATTTTTTTTGTCGCCGTCGCGCCTTTTTCGTAAATTGTCGCGACTTTTTCGTAGCCGTTACGACTTGCGCGAATTGTTGCAACTTTTTCGTAGCCGTCGTGAAAAAATTGGAAAGGTTTGCCCGCCGTTTACTAGCGATCAATACAAAAAAGTCACGACAATTCGCGCAAGTCGTAACGGCTACGAAAAAGTCGCGACAATTCGCGCAAGTCGTAACGGCTACGAAAAAGTCGCGACGGCGACGAAAAAAATCGCAAAAATGCTACTAAGTCGCAAAATGTTCGTTTCCAATACGATTTATTCCCATTCGAGATTTGGATTCGTGGATTAGTAAATCAGCCCCATAATGTAGTAATTCTCCAGCTTGTGTAGAATTTCTGGCGCCTTCCATTCATTTTACCCACATATTTCTGCCGAGTTATCCCAGGAGCAAAGCACTCATCCCTGTTTCATGGATAATAGAGATTTACATCAATTCCAAATGCAGGCGACATTATCAGGAAAGTATGTTCTTACCATGATTGCATCAAAGAGGCTGAAATTGATATTGGATTTAAAGGCAAAGGGCACAGGTCATGTCAGGGGCAGACAAGAATAGAATTCTATTTGTACTTGGGAAAGTAGCGGAAGGGGGGCCATGCTTGTGAGCATATTCTACTGTACAGCGCTGTGTACATAGGTAGCGCTTTATAAATATATACATACATACATACATACATATGGGCTAATGAGTTGAGCTGCAAGTGTAGGAGGGAGGGCTGACATCACTATAACACCCATTATTATTATTATTATTTGTAAGGCTGGTCATGCAGCAAACAATGACAAAAAATGGAGTGAAAATATATAACACAATTTTTGGCAGATACATTGAATTAATGAAACACATCTATAATAGAATAATATATAATAGCTTCCAGTATATAGTGGTACCTGTGGATGAGCTGTGTAAGAAATCATTATAAATGAGAAAGATGCAACAGTCTCTATTATAATAAACCTATGGCGAGACTTTTATAACAAAATCTATAGTTTGAGAAGCCGATACAGGTATGGGACCTGCTATCCACAATGCTCAGGGTATAGGGTGTTCCTGTAATTTGGATCTTCATACCTTCAAGGGGAACTAAAGCCTAACTAAAGAAGTAGGGCAGAAATGTTGTACATTATGTTTTGGGCTTCTGTACCGGCCCAAGCCCACCACAGCCCTTTAGCAGGGAAGATCTGTGCCCCCAAAGGTGCCCCAGTAGCTTATTGTATTTGCCATCTCTGAAACCAGTGCAATTGCCATCAGAACTAATAATCAGCCCTGTAGCAAAAGCTTATAAAACAGGGAAACCTCATTTTTGCTTGATAATTTTGTTTCTCAACAGCCACTCAGAGCTCACTGAGCATGTGCAGTGTCACTGACACTCCTAACAACTTTAAAGACCTGGATCATTATTACTATAGAGATGCTGAATCTTTAGGCTAGTGCAATAAGTTAAAATATAGCATTTCTAAACATATTGATTTTTGGAGTTTAGTTCTCATTTAAGCCTACTAAAAAGCATTTCAACATTAAATCAACCCAACAGGATCATTTTGCCAACAATAAGGATTAATTATATCTGGGATCAAGTACAAGACTTTTGCTTTTATTAGTGTAATTAAATAGGCTTATCAAGGTGACTGGCTGCTATGGGTTTCCACATGGTTCAAAAGGCAATTATAGCACAGTTGATAAATATATACACACATTCCAATCCCCACAAAAATCTGTTTAATGTTTAATTTAAAAAATAGTAAATCTGCATAATTTCTAGCCTCCATAATATCACTGCTCACGTAGGCTCGTTAGGTCCATTTATAATATGCACAACTAATTTCCATGTTTTTTAGCCACCCACCATGCAGATTGTTTCCTCTGAATTCCAGTGCACTAACTGCTGCCCGCTAAGTGCCACGTGCTTTTCATTATATGAGCGATCCGGTAAATTTCATGCAATGATTTCTAGCTCAGTGGTACACATGGTGCCAGGATCAGCACTGGGTGCCAGTACGTTGGGTGTGTCAATGCAGGGTGCAAGGGGCGCTACAGCAGTTATTAAGGGCAGGGATCCCTGGTACTTTTGTAAGAAATCATTCATCTTGGATGCCCTTATTTGTGATATATATATATGTTTCTATATACACATTTGTGTGTTATACACTGAGTATGGGGGGAGCTCTACTGATTACTATAAACCAGTTATTCAAGTTACACCAGAAGCCAAATCTCCATATCAAAGGGTTTTTCTGTGGATGGTGGGTAGGGATGTAGCGAACATCGCCAAAAATGTTCGCGAACCCGTTCGCGGACTTTCGCCAAAACTCGCGAATATTCACGAACTTTGCGAACCCTATAGACTTCAATGGGAAGGCGAACTTTAAAACCTAGAAAAGCCATTTCTGGCCAGAAAACTGATTTTAAAGTTGTTTAAAGGGTGCCACGACCTGGGCAGTGCCATGCAGGAGGGGGATCAAGGGCAAAAATTTCTCTGAAAAATACTTTGTAAAAAAAACGCAAAAAAATAACGCAAAAAAAAAAACCGCAAGCTATTTCGTATGTATACGCAAAGGCGAAAAACCGAAGCGAAAAAACGCGGCGGAAAAAACGCAGCGCAAAAAACCGAGGCGAAAAAACGCGGCGCAAAAAAAAACGCGGCAAACCCAAAATGGCGAACATCGCCAAAAGTTCGCGAATTTGCGGACTTGCGAACACCCGATGTTCGCGCGATTTAGTTCGCCGGCGAACAGTTCGCTACATCTCTAATGGTGGGACAGTACGTCTGCGAGAAGCCATAAAACTCAACAGTTACTGAACAATGGGCAAGGTGTGGTTTTTATCAACCCCATCTGATCAGTTGGTATGTGGGGGCAGTGGCTGAAAGGTGTATAAATGTGGGCTGGACAGTGGTCAAGGGAGCAACCTGGAGGGGGAACCTGGGTGGAAACTGGGAGGAGGAACCTGGGGAGAACTGCATCAGAAGTGACCGGGCAGGATGTGAGACCAGAGAGGAGGCCATGGCTAGAGAAAAGGAACCAGACCACAATGTCCTTTGTTTTTTGGTAGCTATGATGATGTAGACTTCGTTTATTAATTTGTAACTGTAAATAATGTAAATATATTGTTTTGTTAACTAATCTTTTCATTGTAACCATCCATTGATTTGCTACTCAATATATTCATTTTAATATACACTTATTGGTGTGGGTTATTTGTCTGCTTCTCAAAAGAACCGGAACCCTAGTAAGAGGGGTGATTAATATTATTATTAATATTATATTTAGTCAAAAATCTTACACTTTGCACTTACTTGTGTGTAACTGTTACATTACCAGTAGGTGCAAGTTACAAGGAGCGTGCATAGAAGCAAGTAATGAATAATGAGCCCTTTATTTTCCCTTTTGAGTTCACTTGGGCGCAGATCATGTAATAGAAGCCGTCCCTAGGCCTCCGGTAATGGCTTAGTGACTGAGGAGTTGTGTGTGGAACAGTGCAAACCTGTCAGCGATCAGAAAGCAGAGAAGCATTGGAATGTTTACTGTTCCCACAGTCTGTCAATTGGAAAATAATGCAAAATTCAGTATATTAAACAGTATTTCCCTCTTTTTAACTAAGTTTATTCATTGCACTTGTATTTTCAGCATTTAAACAAGAGGTGTTTCTCATTTATATTCAGGCAAAGTCTGCTCCATACTGCACATATTTTATTCATTTTTATCCGTTTCTTATTCTTCTCTATATAAAAGTTTTATGCCATCCGTTCCCTATAAGAAGGATGGTAGAGCCCAGGTTATTACTATTCCTGCTATCAAAACTGCCTAACTAATAAAATGCCTACCTGGCACCATTTGTTCTGGGCAATAAGAATTGTTCCGGAGCAAGCAGTGATGGGCTACCAGCCTTCAGGAGAGTCCCGGCTAGAGATGACAAACTACAGGCTCAGTTACTTTAAGTGAGAGAAAGAATATGAAGCCTGAGAGTTAAACACCCTGTAATTCTATTTCATGATGACCCCAAATACTGCCAAAAGTGCTTTCTGGTTTTCTACTTGTAGATCAACACTCCAGAGTCTCATGAGACGAAATAATAAGGTCCCAAAACGGGGCAAAAACCAAAGGCAAGCACAGCAGTTCCTACCCAAATAGAATAAGAAGAATCATTGGTGTCCAAACAGTTATTTCAAGTCCTATATAAAGTCATAATGCAAGCTTTGGAGGGCAAGAAAGGATAAACACAATTTTACAAATGACAGAAATAAACAGTACTAGAACAGCCCCTCTAAATGTATATCTGTAATGCGTTACCAATATGGAGGGCAAAAAATGGAATCAATTAAATATTTTTTAGCCAAGTGCCAGGCTGCTGTCCCCCAGTCACTAGTATATACTGGAGGAAGCACCAGTCCCATGGTCTTCTACTCCCTGGGGGAAACAGTTTTGCACTGTTAGTTATGACTCCTGATTAGATACCAGTGAATGAACTTTTTTTGAGTTAGAGCAGAAGTGAGCAAGCGGGATGAAGGGTAGAAGCTTCAAAGTATTGGGAACCTCATCTGAGCTACAAGCTATTCATTTCTTGGTAGCTTAATGCCCAGAATGACTTAATGCCCTATATATTGATAATGGGTGAGAGCAGAGGGGCTCTTGTTTCTGTCTATATGTATTTTGTGGTCACAACCTCATTGCACCCCCACCTAATGGTTTCAATTTCGTGGCTGAGCACAACTTTTCTCCACAACTTTTTGGAGCAGTGGAAAGCTCCATATTGTAGCTCCCACCCTTCCCAGCTACAGTCAGGTGATGTCAATGGGTCAATAAAATGGCAAGCCTTTGGGGGTTTTAACCTTGAAAGCAAGTAAGATGCAGGTAAAACTCAGTCCTTTTGTTAAACGTATAATAAAGTAGTAGAATTCTCAATGAATCAGCAAGTGTAGGACAGGCCAGACCGGGGGTGAGTGAGTGTAGGGCTGGCCAGACCGGGGGTGACTGTGACAGAGTTGGCCAGCTTGAGATATATTGCAATATGTTCTGTAAATTGTTCTGATTGACCCAGGCGCCACACACTATCCCTCTATAGGCCACCTTGCTTTAGATTAGTCTGATGATCAATACAGAAACCCATTGCTATGTGTGGAATTAGATTAACAATATCATGTTGTTCCCTAGTGCAGTAACCATTCATCTCGGAGGGTCTGAAGAAGCTGCCGACAGCCGTTCTTTCCCTGAGTCAGAAATAAGCACATTTGATTTGCACTGATTTGTGAGAAATCAGACACTTATAAGGAAAGACAAGAGCGGTCTCTGGATGGCTAGGCATACCCAGTAATACAGATACTGTTGGGTGATCCAGTCCCAGCAAATGGGACACAAATGGTACTGCTGAATGCATTATGACGTAGAGGAGAAATCGTATATATGCTAATCAGTATCCCCCCGCGGCTGCTTCTGTTGTTTAACAGATCCGGAAACACTGATATGAAACGAGAGGAACAGTAATGAGATATCATTTATTTATAGGCTCTCATTTATTCACTGTAGAAACAGAAAAGGCAGTTAGGTTTAAGAAGAATGATAAGTGGTCCATTTGCAGATCCTTGGGTTGTCTACTTTGCCTTGTTCTGGGAGATGCATCTGGCCAAGTATGGTGCCCAGCTCTTACTGTAAAGAACTAAAGGCTGCCATTGTCTATAAATGCAGTCTTTATTGCTATCCTATCTTCTGGCATCATCATTGTGGTTCTTTTAGGTTTAACACTAATCTGACTACTTGCAAGTGGTTCCTGCACAGGTGGATGACCCAGAGCTGGTGAGCTGCCCAAGAGTACCCATGAGTTTTTGGTGGTGGCCAAAAGAGGATGGTGGAAACCAAAAGGAACAATATATTAGGAGAAGGAGGAAGAACATTATAAGAGGATAAAGGGAGTATAGAGCTGTCTACTTAAAGAAACCTACCTGCAAGTGGTTCCTGCACATGTGGATGACCCAGAGCTGGTAAACTGTCCAAGAGTGCTCAGCCTCAGAAGCTTTGGTGGTGGCCAAAAGAGGATGGTGGAAACCAAAAAGCACAATAAATTAGGGAAAGGAGGAAGAACATTATAAGAGGATAAAGGGAGTATAGATCTGTCTACTTGAAGAAACCTACCTGCAAGTGGTTCCTGCACATGTGGATGACCCAGAGCTGGTAAACTGTCCAAGAGTGCTCAGCCTCAGAAGCTTTGGTGGTGGCCAAAAGAGGATGGTGGAAACCAAAAAGAACAATACATTAGGGAAAGGAGGGAGAACATTATAAGAGGATAAATGGGGTATATATCTGTCTACTTGAAGAAACCTACCTGCAAGTGGTTCCTGCACATGTGGATGGCCCAGAGCTGGTAAACTGTCCGAGAGAGCTCAGCCTCAGAAGCTTTGGTGGTAGCCAAAAGAGGATGGTGGAAACCAAAAAGAACAATAAATTAGAGAAAGGTGGAAGAATATTATAAAAAGATATAGGGGGTATAAATCAAGGCATGGAAAAAGAGAGGTCACATGTAAAGATACCAATAGGGATCTACACATTTGTGATGGAGGCTATTTCACATTGAAGTACCACCTCACAGTCCCCTAAAGGGTAAAGCCGCACTAAGAGAAAAGCAATGGCTACTAAACCTGATATAGCTGCTGTGTGACATTAGCTTGAAATGGAAACAAACATGAAAATCCAATAAGCTTGTTGACTGCTCCAAATGCCATCTTGGAACCATTAAGACATTTTCTTCCTATTTGAGGCTAATCGAAGAGACTTCTGATGGGGTTTTTCATTATCCTTATCCTTTTAGTCCAACAAACATGGCAGGAACACTAGATTAGATCAATATGATTTCACATGCAGGTGATGAACTGTGGGTCGACGTTATACTTGCCCAAAGGATGTATCTTTACTAGTACAGATCCGCTGAACGTAAGAACGGATACAGCAGCTCCATACTATGATATTAAACCTGTGTGTGCGGCTTTATATGCCCTTTTATTTATAAACGCAGCAATGCAAAGATGAACTGCTCACAGCCCTATGTTTAAAGATAAAAGCCAGTAGAGTACATTTTGTCTCCTTTTTCCGAAACCACAATTAGGCAGAGATTTTCGGCATCTTTATTCCGCAGGAAAAGCAAATCTGAAATCCACTTTGGAATGTGACAGCCCGCGCCTGGCCGTGTCTGTTAGCGGGGAGCCCGGAGTGATGGGCGTTACACAGGAGAACCTGCTATTACTCCTTCAAAGGGAAACTTTTCTAAAGTGCAGTAGCAGCGAGTGAATAGACAAGAACCGCTCTTACAGCTTCAGCCTTAAATATATTTGAATTCAACTTATGAAAGGAAAAAGTCAGTCAAAAATAATGTCACTACATTACAATAAAAGGCTTTTGTTTCCTGGCACAGCTCTAGATCCCAGCATTATAAAGCCCCACACGAACATTGACCCACAGGGGGTCATTTTTCAACATTAATTTTTTTTTTTGCAATTCAGGATTATTTGTGCTAATACCTATACATTTTAATTATGATTTTCAGGAAAAAAATGATTTTTCAATATATATTAAGTGAAAAAAATGGAAAAAAAACCTCAATGTAAAACGTGAAAGCCTTTGAGGTCCTGTAGAACTCAGTGGGAGCTGTTCTATGCACAATTTCAACTACAGGAAGTGGACCTGTTATCCGGAATGCTCGGGACCTGGGGTTTTCCAGATAATGGGGTTTTCTGTAGTTTGGATCCCCATACCTTAAAGGAGAAGGAAAGGCTAATAAAGAGTTAATCTCAAGCTGCAGGCATACCTTCAGTTCTTAAGTCTCCCCATTTTTCTCCCGTTCAGATGATCAGAAGCCTCATAGGAAAAAAAAAACCGCTGAGCTGGGTAAAGAAAGTTCCCATAATGCCTCGCTCCTGCACCAAGACCCCTGTACATGCTCAGTTTGAAAGACTATGGGGAGAATTCACAAAAGTGCTGATATTGAGACAAAATAAAGTGGAGATAGATTTGTCGGATTTTCCACCTAATTAAAAAACCTCTATCTCCACTTTCGTGAATTTGTCTTTTAAACAGACAGTTTTCAGATTTTGTCATTTTCCCGACATTTTTTTTTATGAATTTGCCTTTAGCTGTTAGTAAATCTGTCGGTGCCACCAAACCCAGTCCCACAGCGACAGGAGCCTCGGGGGAAGGATTTTACCAGCAGGATTTTGCATTTCATACTGTATGCCATTTGTCATTTCACTTTGGGGCATTTCCTGAGGGGTAATTTTGTTTGCCCAGGGAAACTATACATCATTTTTTTCAGGACAATCTGGGCTTTATAATGTTTTCTATTTCTGTTTAATTCCACTTCTGTAACAAGATTTAAGGATCTAAATCCTTTCTTCTCTAGCCCCTACTCATTACTGGGCAGCAGCAATCCGGCCCCCACACCAACATGCCTGGTGAATAGAGGTCCAACAGGACTAGGGCCCACTGGGGTTTTTATGCAGTGCCCTGTTGGGTCAGTCCAACCCTGTACCCCAATATCCCAGTTTGGGTGCCAGTGTGTAGGTGCTGCTTGCTGATCACCAAGATGGCTGCTGGGAACAGGTGGGCCAATGCTATCAAGCAGCTCTGTAGTTCTGGACATGCTATGGGGGCACAGATAAGTTGGGGCAAATGTCAGTGAAGTGATTAAAGAGGGGGCACTGCTGCTAAAACTAAACATTTGCCTGGGAGGCTTTACTTTTCCTTTTAATAAAAATGTTTACAATATATTCACACAAAATGTTATTATTGCCTCATTCATTAAGCTAAAAAATCATGCATATGTGAGGTAAAAACTTTTATATATAAGATATCAATTACACTTTTTTTAATCAGTGTTTTACTTGTTTATAAAATGTTAATGAGGCTTTTTGCACCTATTGTTCTAGGGTGAGACAGAAACTTGCCCCCTTACAATAGGCTGCTAATCCCCATTAATATGTTAACGATCCTCCAATGGGGCCCCTACCTTAGGTGTGAAGTGGAGACTGGGTGAAAACAAACAGAAGAGCTTAGAATTGATCTAACAGAATTATACTGATCTTTACTCCATTTTGAAAATGTCGGGAAAAAATGTCGTTAAAACGTCGTATAAATGTTGTTTAAACGACAAATTCACAAAAGTGTCTGTAAACTGTCTTTCTTTCACCAAAAATGGAAAAGTGGCGGTTGAGTCAGAATTTAGGTGGATTTCTGTTTGTGAATCTGGAGAAAGTGTTTTCCACCAATTTTTCCACCACTTTTACTCCAAAAAAGGGCTACCTCCACTTTTGTGAATTCCCTCCTATGGGAGCCAATCAGCTTCCTGCTGATTGGCTCAGATCCACATTCCTAAGGGGGGGGGGGTGAGTTCTTAGCATTCTTGAGGGAGGGGGAGCAGGAGAGAGGAGAGAAATGCGTGTCTCTGGTGCAGGAAAACAAAGAGACAACAAATCCTGATAAAGCTTACTTCGATTTTACCTTTCCTTCTCCTTTAAATCTACTAAATAATTCATTAAAACATTAAATAAACCTAATTGGACAGTTTTCTGTATATTTATTCATATATTCTTTTATTCTATTTAAGAGGGGGCACTGGGTGTTGAGAAAATCCAAGGAGCATCCTCAAAGCCCACGACCCATCTACAGAAGTTCTGAAGGAAACAGTTGCCTTGATACCTTGAAGAATGCAAGGAAATATAATAGTTATAGTTACAGATCTTTATAGCAAGATTCCTATGAGATTGCCATTTGCACATAGATAGGATATTTCCCTTTACCTTGACGGTGGCAGATTCCTGAAACATCACACAGATGGCCTTCTCTTCAGTACTTTATCTACAAGGATTACTTTATGGTATCTGAGCAGATATATATACGACGGGCAGATATTTTCCATAGATTCTATATAGGAAGCCAGCCTGTCACTCATTCTTTCCAATAAAAAGGTGAATCATGACATTTTGCGCAGACTTTCAGTAGGAGATCTTATTTTTAGTACGCCAGGTTTTCATTTCCATATAAAATTTGATTTTCATCTTAGGAAATTGAGAAAAAATCTTATTAGAAAGATGAAATGAAAGATAAATTTAGCAGGAACAGCTGTAGGGAGATGTAAGGAATAAAGGGAATAGTAACACAATCAGGCGCACACTGAGGGGCCCATTTATCATGTTGTGTATAAAAATGGCGACAAAATGCACCAGTTTTTGTTGGGTTCAGTTTGAGATGGTTCATCCAGCTGGCGATTGCTAGGAGGCAGTTAGAGATCTGGTTCCGATGTTAATGAAGGGGTCAGTAAGTATATTTGGCCATGCTTAACAAGCCGTGTAATGGTTTCAGGGATGGCGTTCCTCTGTGTAAAATTCCGCTGTAAATGGAAGTAGCTCTTACTATGGAAAATACTCCTGATGGCCTTTATCCCTTCAGTGTGATCTGATCAATCGTTCCTCAGCCCGCCCACCTCAACGTAGTCATATTGGGGAAAGATCTGCTCGTTTAGTCACCTCACCAAATGAGTGGGAGCTCACGTGTATGGCCAGCTTTAGAGTGATAGGGGGTATGCATCATTTATCTGGAATGCTTAGGACCTGGGGGTTTTCCAGAATTTGGATCACCATGCCATAAATACAGTACAGGTATGGGATCCATTATTCCAAAACCTGTTGTCCAGAAAGCTCCAAATTACAGGAAGGCCATCTCCCATAGACTCCAACAAATTCTAATGTTTAAAAATCTTTTCCTTTTTCTCTGTAATAATAAAACAGCACCCTGTATTTGATCCCAAATAAGATATAATTACCCCTTATTGGGGGCAGAACAGTCCTATTGGGTTTATTTAATGGTTAAATGATTCCATTTTCTCTGTAATAATAAAACAGTACCTGTACTTGATCACAACTAAGATATAATTACCCCTTATTGGGGGCAGAACAGCCCTATTGGGTTTATTTAATGGTTAAATGATTCCCTTTTCTCTGTAATAATAAAACAGTACCTGTACTTGATCCCAACTAAGATATAATTACCCCTTATTGGGGGCAGAACAGCCCTATTGGGTTTATTTAATGGTTAAATGATTCCCTTTTCTCTGTAATAATAAAACAGTACCTGTACTTGATCCCACCTGAGCAACTCAGTGGCAAAATCTTACTGGGTTTACTTCATGTTTCAGTGATTTATTGCAGACTTAAGCTACAGAGATCCAAATTACAGAAGCATCTCTTACCCGGAAAACCCCTGGTTCCAAGCATTCTGGATAACAGATCCTATACCTGTTCTTTAAAGTAATTAAATAAGAAAACACAATAGGATTGCTTTGATGTGGATTTATGCTATCTGAGGAAAATCAAGTACAAAGTATTGTTTATTACCAGAGAGAAAAAGGAATTAAGAAATAAGAATTATTTGCTTAAAAAGCAAGGGAAATGGTATTTCTATATTCCTTAGCTGCCTGAGTATTGGATTAGATCCCATACCTGTGATTATTACCTTAATGTAACCACGAATTATAATCTATGCAGCGATGAAGAATAACTCTTCCAAAAGGACATGTCTAATTGCTCAGCTCGTCTGTACAGAAAACAATTTCCTAATAATCTCTCTACACTCCATGCCGGCAGTTTGCCTGTCGGGGGGGGCTTCTCTCACACCGTAGGCGCAGACCTGTGCTGTTCCAGTCACCCCGCTGTCTTCTGAGAAATAGAAAGGGAAGATTTCAGGTTTAACAGAAGAAAATGGGTCTGTCTTTGCGAGAATGCATGTGGGAATATTCTGCGACACAGCAGGCAAATCTGTACAGAATGTGTGAGAAATTACATGAAAATAAAATGATGGCTTAGATAGAACCACTGGGAAATTATTGTCTGTATTCATATAGAATGGAATCAGAATATATAAAAAAAATGCCCCATATAGATTAGTAGGGAAAACAAAGAGCTGCAATAACGTGACTATATATACGGCAGCCCTGAAGGGAAGCAGGAAAATGTCTGATTCCAACAGACTGGGAGGCCCATTCAGCAACATCCTGGTTTTAGTGGTTTTAGAGGTTTTTAAGACCACAGAAAAACTAATTTTCACTAAATCCAGTAATTTATTAAAACAATATAAAAAGCATGAACAAAAAACCCGAAAAAAGATTGCAAATAATCACAGGAAAACCTAAAAATCCTCGTTTTCATAAGAATATTCTCATACAAGCAAAAAAAAATGAAATAAATATTGTTACTAGCAGGGCCGGATTTCCCAATTGGCCGCCCCCGGTTGCACGCCCCCCCCCACCAGTGCGCATGCGTGCAGAGGGAGGCGGGGTTTTGCGTGCTCATGCGCGAACAGCAGGTGAGGGGTGCGCGCATGCGCTGTAGGCCAAATCATGCATACGGAGCAGTGGGGAGAAGTCCCCACTGCTCCGTATGGGGACAAAACTTTTAAAATTTTGGTGCGGCGGGGTGGCATGCCGCCCCAAGGTTTCTGCCGCCCTAGGCCCGGGCCTTTGTGGCCTCTCCACAAATCCGGGCCTGGTTACTAGTGATGGGCAAACTAATTTGCCAGGCATGGATTTATGGTGAATGCTGGTGCTTTGGCATTGGTGGAAAAAATTTGCCGTGCAACAAAGTTTTTATGATGTGCAACATTTTGTCGTTTTCCAGATTTCTTTTCCCATTTCGCCAATTTTTCGCTGAAGCAAAACGGGACTGATTTTCTCATCACTAATTGTTACAATTTGCCCAGGGCAGCTCCTATTATGTCTACATTACGTCTCAAACAGCTTTAAGATGGTAACGTTTTGTATAAGGATTTTTCATGGTTAAGAGTAAAAAAAAATAAAAAAATAATGTTTTCAAATAATTAGTTAATACACGATTTTTTGCAATAAAAAGTACAATTTGGGAAAACAAAAACAATTCAAACATTAACAAATCTGGCCCTTAGTATTATATAATATAGCAAGTGTCTATATGGAATCAAGGCAGAGGGGCTGCTCTTGCTATAATGCTATTAATCTCAATTAAGAAGACTGTAGTTTCAGAACAGCAATTAGACAAGCCATAACGATACAGAATACGAGTACGAGGCAGGCAACTTTACTATAACATTTACTGCTGTTACTTATTAATACAAACATCCCATCGATGAAAAAACGGCATCGGTTAAAGAAGGAAAGTTTTAAACCTGCCCGATTGATTTTCTGACCGACGTCGGATGAGAGATCACTAGATGTACGATCGTTCCGTACGCGGCAACGTTGCAATAATTTGTCAGTTTTATTGGATCGCACTGAAATTGGTTGTTAAATAAAGAAAAATCGTTACTGTATTGGCAGCTTTAAAGGAGAAGGAAATAAGTAAGCTTTATCAGAAAGGTGTAATGTAAATACAGCCATAAGCACTCACAGAAACGCTGCACTGAGTCCTCTGTCAAAAGATTTATTGTGTCTGTTTTCCTGTCCCAGAGACACGCAGCTCTCTGTTCTCCCTGCTCCCCCCCCCCCTTAGGAATGTGGATCTGAGCCAATCAGCAGGAAGCTGACTCATAGTCTAACTAACTGAGCATGTACACCGGTCTTGCTTTTGGTGCAGGAGTGAGGCATTATGGGAACTTTCTTTACACAGCTCAGTGTTTTTTCTTCCTGTTTGGCTTCTGATCATCTGAACAGGAGAAATATGGGGAGACTCAAATGCACTATTGAGAGAACTGAAGGTATGCCTGCAGCTTGAGATTAACTCTTTATGAGCCTTTATTAGCTCTTGATATTTCTTACCTTAATAACATTAGCATCAAGCATCATTTTTAATGGCCAGATGGCCTTCGGACTGCCTGCCCTGACCTCTGGCCCATTTACTGGCCTCTGTCTGCATTTATTCATTTCTACCCTTCAGCTTTTCAGCAGACAGCACATTATTGATGGGTGGGCTGGGCCGATACTCTCGGGTTTTCCCGTGGGTTGGGCAGGCTCGGGCCAACCTTGGCACAACATTTATGGGTCCTGGGCAGGTTTGGGTTGAGCTCTTCCGCCTGCTCTCCCCACCCGCATCTTACACTAACGGCTTCTTGCTCTCTGATTTATACGCATACGCTTGCCCCGCCCCTTCTGTGACATCACTGATGTTTGGCACAGGTCTATAAATAGAGGGGGCTAGCCAGGTTGGGTAGGGTTCGGGCGGGTTAGGGTTGGGTGCAGGTGGAGTTTCAGTAATCCCGCACATCACTACAGCATATGGTTCTATTTAGCGCCCAGTATATTGGCTTCAGCCCATACCTACACATCCTTTATTTAATAGCATATGCCACAGTATCTTGCAGCTGTTCTTTATTTATAAGTCTTTGCATTTTGTTTTTAAAATCGACATTTAGGTTTGAAATTTAAAGCCTTATCCGGTTGCTAGGTTTCCATGTTCCAACCGCTATAAGCAGGCAGGGGTGTGAAAGACTAAAAGCTGAATAGAAGAGCCAGTATAGAAATGTTAGAACCTATTATTAACACTCTGCTCAAAGTATTAATGTGCTCTCCAGCTGCCAGCAGTCCCTGACCCTGAGGGCCACACAGTATTCCGAGAAAAGTGAAGTTAAAAGACAAATAGTTCAAAACCACACAGAATAAAAAAAAAAGAAAACCAACTACAAACTGCTTCGGATTTAGTCTGCCTACAAAATATAGTGAACTGGCCCTTTAAGTGACGCAAGGTGCAGCAAGTTATGAACTACTGATTGTGGGTACGATTGTGCAGAAATTCTAGGGCAGAATAATGCATTGTGGGTTAAAGAAGCGTTGATTTATAAAATGTATTAAATTATTCATCTGCATTAAAACTTACCTTAAGGTGATGTTGATGGTTTTTAATTTAATGCTGCTTTTGTGATTGTTACTTAAAATTCCTAAACCCAACTGTTACTTCTTAACCTGTCTCTTAAGACCCCCAATGGGCTACTGCAGCACAAATACAGCAGCCCCCCCCCCAGAGGAGAACTGGATGGCAAAATTATGAGGCTCATGTAAAGACAACATTGATTATGAAAGTTGTAAAAAGAAAAAAAAAATAGTTTCAATTCTAGCATCAGAGATAGGATCCATTATCCGGAAGCATAAAGCTCTGAATTATGGGAAGTCAATCTCCCATAGACGTAATATTAATCAGATAATTCACATTTTTAAAAAATCATTTGTTTTTTCTCTGTAATAATAAAACCGTACCTGTACTTGATCCCAACTAAGATATAATTACCCCTTATTGGGGGCAGAACAGCCCTATTGGGTTTATTTCATGGTTAAATGATTCCCTTTTCTCTGTAATAATAAAACAGTATCTGTACTTGATCCCAACTAAGATATAATTACCCCTTATTGGGGCAGAACAGCCCTATTGGGTTTATTTCATGGTTAAATGATTCCCTTTTCTCTGTAATAATAAAACAGTACCTGTACTTGATCCCAACTAAGATATAATTACCCCTTATTGGGGCAGAACAGCCCTATTGGGTTTATTTAATGGTTAAATGATTCCCTTTTCTCTGTAATAATAAAACAGTACCTGTACTTGATCCCAACTAAGATATAATTACCCCTTATTGGGGGCAGAACAGCCCTATTGGGTTTATTTAATGGTTAAATGATTCCCTTTTCTCTGTAATAATAAAACAGTACCTGTACTTGATCCCAACTAAGATATAATTACCCCTTATTGGGGCAGAACAGCCCTATTGGGTTTATTTAATGGTTAAATGATTCCCTTTTCTCTGTAATAATAAAACAGTACCTGTACTTGATCCCAACTAAGATATAATTACCCCTTATTGGGGCAGAACAGCCCTATTGGGTTTATTTAATGGTTAAATGATTCCCTTTTCTCTGTAATAATAAAACAGTACCAATTGATTTTTAGTACACAAAGTATGGTAATCCAAATTTATTCCAAAGCCTACCTGGCTTTTCCAAATTAGTGAAACTGGGCAGGACTCTATTAGACTCAAATGGCAATCAGCCAGTTGCATCATAACCCCACCCGTGACACCTGCTGATGACATCACTGGCCCTGCCCCCGCCCCCCTGTCTGGACTTGCACCAGTCAGAATATGGCAACCATAATCTCTTTATTGTTAGTATTTTAAATAAAAGAAGAGAAAACTGCGGGTAAGTAGAAACTTGCAGAGAACATTCAACTATGGTCAAAACAGACTTCCTTCTAGTAGAGACATTAATGTATATAAGATGCCAAAAAGATCAATGCTGTAAATAGCTGGGGTATGAGTACAGAAGCGCAGCGGGGAGACCTTTACTGAAGCGCCAGCCTCCCCCTGGGACTGCAGTTAATTGCACAGAGCCCAGACGCGCGGTTCCACCGACACAATTCTCAAATGAATGTTCTAAACAGAGTGAAGTTCAAACTGGGGTAAGAAAACATCATAAAAGCAACTTTACACGTCCGTACAGCAAAATATAAGCAAATCAAAGAAGCTGCTGCTAGAAGCTATTCTGCTTTTAATGGGTAAATCCCTCTTTCCTTTTGCTTTAAAGGAGAACTGATTCCTGATAATGAATATGGCGTATTACAGCAGGGGAGAGGTTCAGCAGCAATAATCCAGGCCTTCAATGTGGTCCCCTTGGGCTCCCATTGTGTAAGGCCGTCTTCTGAGTGTCAGCGACACTTCCCTTGGAACAGATGGAAATTGTAAAGCAGAAATGTCTGTCTGTCGATGAAACCAGTGCTACAGGGTCGATGATTGGATTCTGAGGCAGAATGATTCTGAGCTGCCCATGACTTGTAAATCTGATTTAGTAACTTCATCTTAACTTGCATCATATTGTGACTTTTAAAACAGCAGCCTAGGGCATGTTCTTTTAGGGGGAATCACCAGGCTCTATAGAGAAACCTTGTGGCAAAATGTTATGTTCACTTTACAGCTGCCCCATACAGCAAGGGTTAAACCCCCAGTACTCATTGTGGGTAACATATCAATAGGAAGCTCCATGGGTTGCCCTGTACCTGAGAATATGCCGATATCAGTGATGGATTTCCATCCGGTGCTGCCCTAGGCCCCCCCCTCTTCCATCTGACTGGAGCTGTGTCCATAGGATTAGAAACCTGTTTAACCATGAAATAAACCCAATAGGGCTGTTCTGCCCCCAATAAGGGGTAATTATATCTTAGTTGGGATCAAGTACAGGTACTGTTTTATTATTACAGAGAAAAGGGAATCATTTAACCATTAAATAAACCCAATAGGGCTGTTCTGCCCCCAATAAGGGGTAATTATATCTTAGTTGGGATCAAGTACAGGTACTGTTTTATTATTACAGAGAAAAGAGAATCATTTAACCATTAAATAAACCCAATAGGGCTGTTCTGCCCCCAATAAGGGGTAATTATATCTTAGTTGGGATCAAGTACAGGTACTGTTTTATTATTACAGAGAAAAGGGAATCATTTAATAAACCCAATAGGGCTGTTCTGCCCCCAATAAGGGGTAATTATATCTTAGTTGGGATAACGTTTTTTATTAAAGTGTTTTATTATAGAGAAAAGGGGATCATTTTTTAAAATTTGCTTATAATGGAGTCTATGGGAGATGGATTTCTATATAATTACCAGTATAAAAAAAATATATACCCACATACATCAGTGGCAAGCAGGAATCTGGGAAGCGCTGCACGGGCAGTAGAGGAATTTCAGGCCAAACCCCCCATGCACCACAGCCCAAAAATGACTAGTTCCAAAAATGTGGGACCACCCCCCCGATAGAAGTCATAGAGGTTTATTTTCCTGCCCTTGATTTTAACCCAAACTGTTGTTGGCTGACAGCTACATCAGTGTTTTCTATATTCTGTAACATTATTCTGAATGGAGGGGACTGTACCCCTTCTGTATCAAAGATTGGGTGAAGGAGAAACGCTGGAGGCAAACATCCAAACAATATAAATGTCACGTTTCAGTTAATCACTCTAAAAGAGTAAATACAACCGGCATTAAAAAAAGAAACAAATAACTTTTAATGAAATCATTTTTTTTTGCAAGTAATTCACAGTACATATCTATGTGTCTTCTTTTAATCAGACAGAGTGGAAGGTACTTACTGTCATCTGCTTCAATGGACGGCAGTGTACTCACACTGTGCAATTATTATTATATATATTATATTATAGCCGCCAAGCAACTGTACTGGGCCCATGTATCTGGAACAGGTTGGCTTACCCTCTCCGCTTCTACTGATTTATGTTTCATGTATGTAGTCATGTGGTACATGTATGTAGTCATGTGGTACATGTATGTAGTCATGTGGTACATGTATGTAGTCATGCAGTCAGCTTCCAGATTTACTGTATACCTTAAGGGGGTGGTTCACCTTTTATTATACCATAGAATGGGCAATTCGAAATAACTTTCAATTGGTCTTCATTATTTCTTTCTTTTTGTATTTGCCTTCCTCTTCTGACTCTTTCCAGCTCTCAAATGGGGGTCACTGACCCCAGCAGCCAAAAAACTTTTTCTCTACAGTTTTATTGCTATTGTTACTTTTAATTCTTTATCTTTCTATTCAGTCCCTATCCTATTCATATTCCAGTCTCCCATTCAAACCAATGCCTGGTTGCTAAGGTAATGTTGACCCTAGCAACCAGATAGGTGCTGAAACTCAAAACTGGAGAGCTGCAGAACAAAAAGTGAAATAACTAAAAACTACAAATAATAAAAATGAAGAGCAATTGGACATTGTCTCAGAATATTACTCTTTACATCGTACTTCACAAGTTGAACAACCCCTTTAATAAACTCACTAAGGACTTCTTACCCTAAAGTAAAAAGTGCAACCTTGGCTAACAGGGCCAGTTTTAGGGTTGGCTAGAGAGGAAAGAGGATATTTCCCTAACAGGAATGACAGACATATATCTGCTAATAATTGTTAGACGTTTGGTATATACTTAGCAAGATAATTAATATTATTACAGCCATGAACCGTCCCATCCTGGGCTGGGTCAGTATATAAGTCAGAGAAGTGCAGGCTGCGGGGGTCAGTATATAAGTCAGAGAAGTGCAGGCTGTGGCCCTGCTGATAGCCAGTCTGTAGTCTCACACAGAACAGCGCCACCTACAGGGCTGAAGGTTGAACATTCCGTGTATGTCACCAATCCTATCTATCTGCGGCCCCTTCTGGAAGGCGCACTTTTCTTGAAAGGGTCAAATTCATCCTGGAAAGAACAGAAAGAGAAGATGTAATGAAGAAATAGCAAAGACAAATACAGGTAAAGACAACAGAAGTTTATGCTAAAATAAGGGTACATAAACCTGCAGATGAACCCATTATGGATGCCTTTGGGCCTTCTGAGTGTGGTTAAAGTTAAAAAAAAAAAGCCGCAGGTAAAAGAGCCCAAATGTGCTTAAGCCAAAGAACCCCTAGGAAAGATAACAACCCACTCCCACAACTGCTCATTAAAACCTGATAACAAACACAGAATGGATGTAATCCTTATAAAGAGCCCTGGGATTTATTGTATATATGCCGTAGGAATCATAAATCTTCCCTGTACAGTTCATAAAATTCTCTGTAAAGCTGAATGAATTCACTGGGCCTGACAAACGTAAGCCTGAAATCTCTCCAGCCGGCAGCTAATCCCCCGCCGCAGCTACGGGCTTCGTTAGTTAAACAGCAGGCAGGGAGAATTGGGATATACAAATGTGCTTAGTCTCTTTATGGCCAGAAACGATGGAACTGCTAAGTATAAGCCCCCCCCCCCCCCCAAATCAGGCTGGGTCTAGGCAATAGTATAAAGTAACCAAACACACTTAAAGGGGAAGTATACAGCATGTTGGAGGGCTACATTAAATTAAAATGATGATGTCATACAGGTATGGGATCCATTATCCGGAAACCTGTTATCCAGAAAGCTCTGAATTAAGGGAAGTTCATCCCCCATAGACTCCATATTAATCTAATAATTTAATTTTTTTTAAATTTCTTTTTACCCTGTAATAATAAAACAGTAACTGTACTTGATCCCAACTAAGATATAATTACCCCTTATTGGGGGCAGAACAGCCCTATTGGGTTTATTTAATGGTTAAATGATTCCCTTTTCTCTGTAATAATAAAACAGTACCTTGTACTTGATCCCAGCTAAGATATAATTACCCCTTATTGGGGGCAGAACAGCCCTATTGGGTTTATTTAATGGTTAAATGATTCCCTTTTCTCTGTAATAATAAAACAGTACCTGTACTTGATCCCAACTAAGATATAATTACCCCTTATTGGGGGCAGAACAGCCCTATTGGGTTTATTTCATGGTTAAATGATTCCCTTTTCTCTGTAATAATAAAACAGTACCTGTACTTGATCCCAACTAAGATATAATTACCCCTTATTGGGGGCAGAACAGCCCTATTGGGTTTATTTAATGGTTAAATGATTCCCTTTTCTCTGTAATAATAAAACAGTACCTGATCCCAACTAAGATATAATTACCCCTTATTGGGGGCAGAACAGTCCTATTGGGTTTATTTAATGGTTAAATGATTCCCTTTTCTCTGTAATAATAAAACAGTACCTGTACTTGATCCCAACTAAGATATAATTACCCCTTATTGGGGGCAGAACAGTCCTATTGGGTTTATTTAATGGTTAAATGATTCCCTTTTCTCTGTAATAATAAAACAGTACCTGTACTTGATCCCAACTAAGATATAATTACCCCTTATTGGGGCAGAACAGCCCTATTGGGTTTATTTAATGGTTAAATGATTCCCTTTTCTCTGTAATAATAAAACAGTACCTGTACTTGATCCCAACTAAGATATAATTACCCCTTATTGGGGCAGAACAGCCCTATTGGGTTTATTTCATGGTTAAATGATTCCCTTTTCTCTGTAATAATAAAACAGTACCTGTACTTGATCCCAACTAAGATATTAATACCCCTTATTGGAGACTAAACAATCCTAATGAGAAGATCCAAATTACAGAAAAACCCCTTTTCCTGAAAAGCCCAGGTCCCTAGCATTCTGAATAACAGGTCCCATACCTGTAGAGTACAGCTTAGGAAGCCTCTGAGCAGACTGGCGCCCAAAAGATCACTTGGGGGGCCATGTGGCCCACAAGCCTACAGTTGGCCAGTACTGGCCTAGATACTGTAATAATAGTGCTGTCTTTCATACATATTGACCCCGACACTCCCCAACAAAGGCTGCATGTAAAGATTGCTGAGATGGAGCCTTGGGGTACAGCTGGCCATACAGTACAATGCAAGATCCATTTGTTTGGCAGGGGGGCATACAGATCCGATTGTTAGACCCCTATGCTAACACTCAGATCATAACAAGTTCCCTTTGCAGAAATATTGGACAAGGACTAATTAGTGATGCACAAACCAGATATTTCCTGACCTGAGCCCACCTGAACTTGCTTTTACTTCACCTGAACCCTACCCAGCCCTGAGTCTATCTGCCCTGGGCCCACCCCCTCCAATGGCATCAGCGGAGGCATCCCTGGGGGGGGCAGGATATGCCTGGTAACTTCACCAGGTGGCAAAAAACAATCTGTGGGTTCAATCCATTTTTTTGGATTCAGCCGAACCCCGAGAGATTTGGCCGAATACCGGACCAAACTCTTTGTGTTTACAAGAAAAAAGTCATGTGATTTCAAGAATTTGGATTCGGTTCGGCCAGGAGCAAGGATCTGGCCGAATCTGAATCCTACTGGAAAAGGCTGAATCTTGGCCGAATCCCGAACTGAATCCTGGATTTGGTGCATCCCTACAAATCATAAACCTGCACTAAGGGGCCATCTTCTCTCAATGGGATTTTTAAACCTCCCAGATATCAGTCAGACAGGCCGTTGGTTTGGCCCTATGCTTTGCCAACTTAATTTGATAAAAAAATCTGTGCAAGATTTATAACCAATTACTGCTATTTTAGCATTTAAGTTTGGCATTAGCAGGGAACATATAGGTAGGTTGTTTAGTTGAGCTGCTCATAGACTTATCCCATAAATCACTAAACATCGCCGGTCATTTTGAATCACAAAATTTTAAAACAAAGCCAACTCTTTTTGTATCTTTATTCTACATGGCGACATATCTGATAAAAGACATTTCCAGGGGAAACTAAGTTTCTTGACTTGATGGAAAGGAAAGGAAGATGCACTTTCTAGTCCTTGGTGGATACTGCACTCCCGGGTACATGGAACGAGGTCAGTCAGTGCTAATACATATGAACCGGGCTACGCAGGCAGCTAAAGAGAGCAGCCAAACTAGAATAGACTGATAAAGGATTTAAAGGACAGATAGAGATTGCATTAATAATTAAAAGAAAAAAAAAAAAAACATTGCAGCTCCAAAGCACAGGGAGAGGCAAAATAAAAAGAATCTATAGGCAACTTTGGCTTTATATTTGAATGTGATGATCCCCAGTGCTATTTGCCTTAAGTTTAGCTTTAAGTAGGTTATAGAATGACCAATTCTTAGCAACTTTTCTATTGGTCTTTTTTTTGTTTAGATATCAGAAATGGGCGTGTCGGTTGTGGGTATATAAAAAGCCACAGAGCAGCAGGCCTGATCGGGGGCGGGTTGGGAGAAGGCGGGTTAGGGTTGACCCACACATCACTAGGGTGGGTTAGGGTTGACCCACACATCACTAGGGCGGGTTAGGGTTGACCCGCACATCACTAGGGTGGGTTAGGGTTGACCCGCACATCACTAGGGTGGGTTAGGGTTGACCCACACATCACTAGGGTGGGTTAGGGTTGACCCACACATCACTAGGGCGGGTTAGGGTTGACCCGCACATCACTAGGGTGGGTTAGGGTTGACCCGCACATCACTAGGGTGGGTTAGGGTTGACCCGCACATCACTAGGGTGGGTTAGGGTTGACCCACACATCACTAGGGCGGGTTAGGGTTGACCCGCACATCACTAGGGTGGGTTAGGGTTGACCCGCACATCACTAGGCCCTAAGGGACAGCTCTAGTTGTGGAGTACTGGTACATGAAGTCCTTTAAAGCAATACTGAGAGACACCTATAAAAAAAAAATGCTTTAGTGCCATTGTTAGGATCAGATGTCCAGGGAATGGCACTTTCTCGTTGGCGGTACTCAAGCCCAAGTTTTCACAGAGCAACTGAAATCCCATAGAGAATAAAAAACTCAGGTTCCATAGGGTATATTGGGGTACCGGAATAAGTCACCCTGAGAGAGTTCTCTACTTTGGCCTCACTGGTTGGTATTGGAAGACATGATGAGAACTATCATAACCTTGGCAACCCACCTCATCATCATCGTCGTCCAGGAAGTGCCCTTTTGCAGCCTGGCTCTGTGAACTCTTCCGGCTGTATGATGTTGAAGTGCTAGAGGTTCTGCGACTGGGGGAAAGAAAAGAAAATGAACTTGGCCTCTGGAATAAGGTAAATAAAAAAAGGACATATTTTTCTACAAAATCATCATTGTTAACGTGTGGGACTGGGGTACTTTTTCCCATATTTATAAGGACAAAGTATTATAATTTTTGCCAATAAACAATCATCTTTAGGCCGCTACAATAATAGAAACGCAGACTGGCAGCACCGACGGGAAGGTTTATTTCTGGCACCTGAAAAGCACAGTACAACCCAGATCAGCAGGAGCTTAGAAGTGAAATGTCTCTTTCTATTCAGTTCCCCTGACAACACCTACTTAACCACCTTCCCTCAGTCACTGTTACGCCCATTAACCCTTAAGTGTAATCACTGCCCTCAGTAAGGCTGACTCACATAATCCAACTAAGCTTATTCCAACGCCCATGCCCCACTGTGGGGGTTGTTCCCAAAAGTTTCCAGCCAATGACAAGTGATCTCTATTTAATTTTCAGAGGAAAGTTACACAGACAAAACATCATCTAAGGGATTGCAGGGAGAAGGAAAGGTAAAAACTAAGTAAGCTTTATCAGAAAGGTTTATGTAATACAGCCATAAGCACTTACAGAAACAGAGTCCTCTATCAAAAGAAACAGGATTTCTTGTCTCCTTCCTTGTCTCTGTAATTCCTGTGCCAGAATCTGCACAGCTCTCTCCTGCTCCCCCCTCCCTCAAGAATGCTAAGAACTCCCTCCCCGCCCCAGGAATGTCTGATCTGAGCCAATCAGCAGGAAGCTTCTTCATAGTCTTACAAACTGCACATGTACACCGGTCTTGGTGCAGGAGAGAGGCATTATGGGAATATTTTTTACACAACTCAGCGTTTTTTTTCTTTCTATAATCATGGAACCATGGCTGAACGATACAGAAACTTTTTGTGGCTCTCAAACATTATTATACGGTATGGGGGGCTCTAACAACATGCTAGAGCTTAAAGGAGAAGGAAAGGCTAAGTCACTTGGGGGTGCCAAAATGTTAGGCACCCCCAAGTGACTTTAACCGCTTACCTTGTACCCCGGGCACCTGTAGCGGGCGCTTCCTTCTTCTGGGTTTCTTCTGCGGCAAAATCCCTGGCCATGCCGGCACATGCGCATTAGAGTGAAAAGACGACTTTCTTGTTAAAGTTCGGCTATCCACTCTACTGCGCATGCACAAGCGTGCCAACGTGGACGAAGGAAGCAATCGCAGCTACCCCCGGCTGGTACGGTTCTCTCTTAACAGGGGCACCAGCCCAGGGTACAAGGTAAGCGATTAAAGTCACTTGGGGGTGCCTAACATTTTGGCACCCATAAAGTGACTTAGCCTTTCCTTCTCCTTCAAGGGGGAATTTGGGACAAAAACAATCCAACCACCAAGGCTTTATAACATAGCTTCCTAAACTGTGAGGCTGGCCACCTCAGGAGACCAAAAGGTTGTCAAAATACAGATAAGTTATGGTAGATTTGGCTTAGAAAGGCTTATTTTCCATCCCATATATCAACAGATGCCTGCTCTGAAAGCATTCATGGCTAACTTAATGAACCCCGTAGGGCCGGGCTGCTAGAAGCCACACGGAGACTTTCAAACAAGCAACATATTCCATTAAATGGCCAGCTCAGCCAATCAACTGTCATACAGACAGAGTTAGATTTTTTGTTGCAGTGGATACTTCTGAATCCAATGACTTACTACAACACCACTTGCACCACAAATGCTGGGGGGTTTGTGAGCATACTCAGTAGAATATAAGGTCAAGTTTTTGCCTTTAGGTCCTGATTTTAATCTACTGTGCACTGAAAAAGACAAGAAAAAAAGGTGTTTATTCCCGAAGAGGAGCACCAGCCTGGGGACTGAGGCAAGCGATTATAATCACTATGGGGGATATAAGGGGGTACCTATCTAATTGCCAATGCAATTACTTACCCCTTTTCTTCTTTTTTAACTTTTAAAATTAACTTAGTAATTTTATAAAAAAAGGTAAATATTCAGGAGCAGGAAGTTTAACAAATGTAGAGTTAACAAGGAGATATTATGGCATACACAATAAAACAAAGCTAAATCCCTGTGATTTATGAGACTGAGGAACAAATGCAGATAATTAACAGAAAAACAGCAACATTGCTATTCAATACAGAATTCCTACCCCCCTGTGTAACCCTCTGCATCATCAAACAACCCCAAACAGCCGGTGTGAGGCACAGAAGCGCTATCCCTGTGTGTTGGCGCCGTACCAGGACAGGCACCGAAAAACCTGTTCGCCACCGGGGAATCATTAAGGCATTTGGAATGGAAATAAATGAAGTCGCTCCTTTTGGTACAGAAGGAAGGTATAACATTTGCTGCCTGATAGGATGCCATGAAACTTTCATTTTTTTGACATTTCAGGCTCATTTCCAAACATCCCTGGATGATGCTCAGTCTGGAAACCAACGGTAACTGCACAGACACAATTTATCATGCAGACACTCAATTACGGGTTTTAGGAAATAAAACTCCAAGCCGTCTCCTTAGAAATGCACTGGGGCTTGGGTGACAGAGACATATTACGATGAGTCTAAGTCTGTTCCCTGCAATTATAAAGCACTTCATTTACTTGCTGGGCAATTATAACTTCTTCAGAGGACAAAGCACACAGACAGTAAAACATCAGCACAGAGGTGCGGGTATGCTTGTTTTTCTATGAATATAAAATATGATTCATTTAGAGTAGCAGGAACTTGGTAAAATATTTAACTATATTTAAAAGCCGAGAGCCTGAAGAAGAGCAACAATAAGCTCTACAGGGCACAATTAAATCAGCCTTTATTTGCACCTTGTACACAGAAGAACCCTCCTGGAATGAAGTGCAATGAGTTGCACCTCACTGTATATGGCTACATTCAGAGGTGGGCAAGTTGCTAAAGGATAGGGTTGCCCCCCGGCCAGTAAAATATCAACCAGGGTCAAGGCCAGTATTACAAATTTACTGTTATTATGTCCTTTCTAGTAAATTTGTAGTAACTTTCCTCTGCCCTGGCCAACCCCCGATCTGCCCCCAGCCCACCTCTGATCCCTTCTACCAGCTCCCGCTCTAGTCCGCCCTAGCTAGAAGTTGCCAACTACATCATGCCTCTGCCCTCCATATACTTCACAGCTCCACCCCCAACATGATGGACCCTCCCCTCCACCCTGGCCAAAAGCCAAAATGAAATAGTGTGTAGGGTTCTCAATAATTCATTAATTCCATAAATTTAAAAAATCAAGTGGCTGGCCAGCCTATTAAGCACAATTCATTCAAATAAATATATTATATAAATATAAGCAACAATTAATATCACTCTAAAAAATAACTAAGTTCATCACTCTTCAGAGGTTAAAATGCAATATTGCATAAAGGTGAAAAATGGATTATGGTGGAAATTGCTATGCGGGGATAGCACGAGACAGATTAAAACCATAAATTATCCTGTAAGGATTGGCAATTTGTGTTCGTTACAGTAAAGACCCTTTCTTATCCGGGGTATAAATTCATTGAGGAGACTTCATTAAACAATACACCATAAAATCACAATTCCCCATTCCACTTAATGTTTTGTGTACTGAAAATAACCAATAGGGATTTACTTATCACTCTGAGTATAGACACAATAGCACTGCTTGGGAATGGCAGCCCCCGGTAAGAAGAAAGCTGAAAGGTGCCAAGCCTACTCTAGGTGCCAATCCTACTAGAGCAGGGGTTGGGAACCTTTTGGCTGAGAGAGCCATATATTTTAAAATGTAATTCCGTGAGAGCCATCCCGGGGCCTCGATTTGCGGCTGCCTGTGGAGGACGATGCGGCTTCAGGCCCGTTCGGCCACAGATGCTGCGGGGCAAGGTAGGGTGGGTCCTAAGGATGCCGGATGCGATGCTGAGGAGGGCGTGGCCTGCGCTCGGTGGATAGAAGATGTTCTCATGCCCCCCATTATTTTTTTTATTAAAGATTTGGCAGCGAGCCAGATGCAGCCATCAAGAGAGCCAGAGGAAGAAATTTACAATAGTAAGTTCAGTAGTATACACTCTTGCTTTGGGGTGCCAAGCCTCTAACCTATTTTTGGACATTTTATTGGTACAACAAAGCAAAAGTGTTGGGGAGCTACACAAGCATGAAAAAAGTTCTTTTTGGGAGCCAAATAAGGGCTGTGATTGGCTATTTGGAAGCCCCATAGGGACTGCTGGCCTGCAGGAGGCTCTGCTTGGAGTAAAACTGCGTCTCTTGGCTTTCAAAACTTCTCCAAGCCAGAAATTCTAAAGTAAGCACCAACTTTGATGCCATTGGGAGCAACATCCAATGGGTTGGGGAGTAACATGTGACTTATGAGCCACTGGCTGGTACTTTATATACTTGGCCTACACCTTGGTAGTTATTGTGAGTGCCAGTCCAGTTTGTTTTTTCCAGTATTTTCTCTCCCAAACATCTCAGGGGGCTCAGCGGTGACAAGATCTAGTGAAATCAATAGGCATGCCACCATTTCAGGGGACTTACTCTAGTAGTCTCAGGCTGTAAGTAAATTAATTCAACAGAAGCCTATGGGCACCTTGAGAAGAATCAAGAACATTCACAAAAGAAGGTTCCTCTTGTGGAAAAAAGAAGGTTCGTTGCATTTGGATAAATTGGTCCCTGTTCTACATACAGATCTGAGTACAATTTGAAATATCCACAGAGAAATTTCTGACTGATCACCAAAAACAATTTCATCCTGCCGGCACCCAGACCGAGCTTCAGAATGTCGGCATTCCATGGGAGCTAATGTAGAGAAGGCAGACGCATAGTGTTGCTGCACGGACCCCGAGCTTTCATTGATTCGCTGCCGGCAAAACTCATCTCCTTGTTTGGCTATTCCTTATAATTATATCAATTCTTTAGAAGATGTTTATTCTGCCCTTGGAGTTACCTCTGGGTATAATTACAGAAATAATAATTGCTATTTCTATTTTAGAAAATAGCTATTACTGCTTGCTAATGAGCAGTTGCTCTATCACAGTGCTGTCCAACTTCTGTTGTACCGAGGGCCGGAATTTTTCCGACCTACGTGGTGGAGAGCCGATAATGGAAGCCAGTTTTGACCACTCCCCTTTTTGAAACCGCACCCACTTGAAACCACACCCATGTTATCACATGACCATACCCATATTAATGGTTGTAGTACAGCAAAAACCTGCCATACTCTGCCTGCCCTACCCTGCCTGTGTGCCATACTCTGCCTGCCCTACCCTGCCTTTGTGTGTGCCATACTCTGCCTTCCCTACCCTGCCTGTGTGTGCCATACTCTGCCTGCCCTACCCTGCCTGCGTGCCATACTTTCACTGTGTGTGCCATTCTTGGCTGGTTTGTGCCATACTTGGCCTGTGTGTGCCATACTCTGCCTGCCCTACCCTGCCTGTATGTGCCATACTCTGCCTGCCCTACTCTGCCTGTGTGCACCATACTCTGCCTTCCCTACCCTGCCTGCGTGTGCCATACTTTCACTGTGTGTGCCATTCTTGGCTAGTTTGTGCCAAACTTGGCCTGTGTGTGCCATACTCTGCCTGCCCTACTCTACCTGTGTGTGCCATACTCTGCCTTCCCTACCCTGCCTGTGTGTGCCATACTCTGCTTGCCGTATGCTGCCTGTGTGTATGGCACACACATGCATCATAAAGTGACACAATGCTGGCACTGCTCCTACAGTCTGCACAATAACTATAAATTTAAAAACTTTTTAATTGCAGTACCACCTCAGTATATGTTCTTTTTGTAGTATGCAGGGATTATTTGTGGGTTTCTACTGCTCCTGAGTTGTGAACAGGGGAACAATGGGGGTGATTACAGCCTGAGCCTGAGGTGTGAACACTGCAGGGGTTGAACAATGCAGAGATTAAAAGGTGTGAACAACACAGGGGATTACATATTTAAACAATACAGCCTGATTACAGCCTGAATCTGAGGTGTGAGCATGCAGGGGGGCAGTTAATCACAGTACTGATACCATTTAAAGCTTACACAAGAGTAAGCCATCAAAGCAGCCAGACAGGTGGGGGGCCACACAGAGGGGGGTCGCGGGCCGCCAGTTGGACAGCACTGCTCTATCATATATCAGGATATTCACGTGTCCTTTCATTCTACTTTAGTCTTCTCAATCTTCCTTGTGTAGGGGCACAAACATCTCCCTCTATAAAAAGTCTTTCTTCAACCAAGCGCCTTTCAACTACCTTGAAAAGATGCTGCATTTACTCTTAGGATACCAGACACCTAACCTTATATATAAAGTGCTTAAAGGGGAACTCCCGCTTCCAAATCAAAATTTGTTAAGGAGCCCCACACAACACAGAAACCCCTAATATCCCTATCCCTGTAATCTGTTCCTTCAAACAGTATGAATAAATACCATTTGTATATGCTGAAATCCAGCTGCAAAATAGTACCTCTCTTTCTGTATCATTTGAAATCCTGGCAGGGGAGGAGAGACTAAAACATTGATGTTACAAATTGTAACAACTTTTCCACAGCTTACAGACAGCATGCAGGAACAACATAACCCACAATGCATTGCACTGTGATGTTCTTTTCTTTATTGACATCACGTGTGCAGGGAATTGTGGGATTGGGAGGATGCACTGAAGGCAGGCGACTACTGTTACATTTTGAGTATTTGGCATATATTTTGTGTAACTTACATTTACAAAGTAAAGGGCATAAATGGACAATGGTTATTAACTGTATTCAATGTATTCTATTAGATTAGTGATAGAGACAGAGCTGTTTAGTAACGGCCGCCTGATGTTACTGACAGTCGCCAGGTGCAGAGCGCAGAGCAATTTCAGTATCATTCAGTGGTTTATGGATCCAGCAGCTGAGACACTATCTAAACCCAGCTACCCACAAGCGGAGCCAAAGGGAGCCACTACAAATAACAACTGTATTTCTTTTTATCATTCTGTATTCTGTTTGATATCGCTGCCTACGCAGAATGGAAACCAATCATGAAATACACTGATATTCTGTTTCAGAATCCATATCTGTGTGCAGTGTTTAACGCTTCAGTTTCAAATGGAAACTGAATAAGGAAAAGACATTGTACTTCAAAGGGCCTTTTCATGATTTTTAATGTAATAATCTGGTTTGGAACAGTTCCCTAAGCCCCGCTCCCTGCTAATCTGGCTGACTACTTTGTGACTCAAAATGTAACAGTAGTCGCCTTTCCTCAGCCTGCCTTCAGCCTGCCTCCTCCCAATCCCACAATTCCCTGCTCACGTGATGTCAATAAGAAAAAAAACAACCCAGTGCAATGCATTGTGGGTTATGTAGTTCCTTGTATTATTGGTTAAGTTGTTACAATTTGTAAAATCAATGTTCTAGTCCCTCCTCCCCTGCCAGGATTTCAAATGATGCAGAAAGAGAAGAACTGTTTTGCAGCTGGATTTCAGCATATAAAAACAGTATTAATTCATACTGTTTGAAGGAACAGATTACAGGGATAGGGATATTAGGGGTTTATGAGTTGCGTGGAGCTCTTTAACACATTTTGGTTTGAAAGCCAGAGTTCTCCTTTATTGCACACTAGAGAAAGTGCCTGCATTAAGACTAAGGCAGCTTTGTTTAACACAACTGGTGTGCCAGGGGTAATACATCATATGGTCGGCCTATGAAGACTCATCAGGAAAACACCACATCTACCACCTAAAGGGATCCGTGACCCAGAGGATTTTCTACCCTTCCTAATATCAAACAAAGCCAAAATCAGGAGGAAATCAAATTTTGCCACTTAGAGAAGACAACAGGATGTTGAATCATGAGTCATGAGCTTTAGCACTTTTACAAGTTGCATTAATAGCCCACATTCACTTCCTTCATCCAGATACAAGTAACTTGCCCTGTTCCTCCCTTTTATGCTCCAGTAAGCCCAGTGCCCATTTGCCTAGTATTCTGGCCCATTACTCCCTAACAGGTTCCAACTCTGCTTTCCTCACTAGGCCGGTTTCCATGCCCCCTGGCACTTCCCATTTGCTGGAACAAATTTCTGAATTACATGTAGTGACAGACGTAATCATCATATGCTTGGAGCTATTAATAAGCCACCCCATGAGGGAGCACACAAAGCAACCATTTAGCGGTGTTACAATGAACTGAACGCATTCTATAGTGCAATTAACATAATGTGACAGTGGTAGGATGGGGCCGACACAACCACATAATTACATTTGAACTGTTAAGCCATGAAGGTTTCATTTAATCCGACGTTGCCTTAAGGTGTAAATAAATGCATGTCTGTATTTCTAAACTGACATAGGAGCTACTGTAATGTCAAGATATGACTGTTCGGGGGAGATTTAATAAGAGGATTATTTTTACATTTTAGGGAGGTGTACGGTAAGTTAGAGCAGCTAAGCTTCAAATGAAGTTTATCTCAATTAATATCATTTAGTTATCATCAAAAGCAACACTGACAGCAAAGTTAATGGAGTAGTAAATGAGAGAAAGAAATACCAATGAGATGCCAAGCAGGTGTGGTTTAGGATTCGAAGTGGCCAATCGAGTCATGTAAGAGGGGGGTGTTGGAAATCACAAAAAAAACCAAAAAACCCTCAATATTTCAATTTATTCCATCTAAAACTAAACCCATTATAAGCACAGCAACAGTAACAGACACTTCATAGTCATTACAAACATTTTTAACCTTGCCAAACAAGGGAATCTGGCAGTGGGGAACACAGGGACCTGATGGACAAGGACAACATCAACGTGCCTTTGCATTTGTTGTCCTTTCAACGTGTCCAATTGAACTTTTGGTATAGATATTGGTTCGGTGAGCCCCTTACAGACTGCAAACCATAGGGCTTTTAGGGTATTCTCCAAAGGTAAAGAGAAATTCATTGAGTTCAGCCACACAGGCCAAAAAAAAAGTAATGTCTGACTTCTAGCTGCAATTGTATTTCTCTCTGGTCTTCGCATGGCCAAATTCTGCAGTATATTTTCTGCTAAAGGACAAACCTTTTCAACTGGAGATGATTGTAGGCACCATACGAACATTCTAAAAGATGCATACACCAAGAAACTGTAACAGCACATTAACGAAGATAAATAGTGACACCACCATATCACAAGATATGAAAACAGAATTCAAGGGCTACAGGTCCTTAAGAAATTATTAAGGTGGTTGACACTTGTTTGACTGCCCAAAACATGGTCTAGATAACGGCATTCTCAAGCTTCACTACGAAGACTTACCATGAACTTGCACAGCAAGATCAATAGTATAACAACATGAAACAGATGCATATTTGGGAGTCTCAGGGAGAGGTGTGGACAGGTACTTAAGTAGTCACAAAACAAGCAAGCATCAACTCCAGCAGAGGAAACCACATGCTAAATGTAAAACTCAAAAAAGTCACAAAATGGAACTAAGACCATAAATGGTGCATGGTAACTTTAAGAAGAACTGCTTGGCTTGTAGACTTCCGCCAATCTGCAGCCCTTTCAAAGTGATGACATTAAAGGTCATGACAACACACATGAACAGAAAGTCATTGGGCGTTACTTAGATGCCTGGCTGGTGATGGCAGTATCCTAGAACCCCATCGGGACAAATGAAGAAATGCTGCTGTAAAAGCATATCATTGTGCACAGAAGATGAAAGCTGATTGGTGATCCCTTGGGTCTAAGTAAGGTGACATTTTAGAAACACATTTAGAAGTGAGTTGTGCTGTGTAAAGGTGCCCAGAAGAAGATAACTAGTTTTTGTGTGTTCTGGTATATTGGAACTACATTTAGGGGCACATTTATCAATGTGCGATTATCTCCGAATAATAAAAATTTGTATTTTTTTTAAGTTTTAGAACTGTGCGTATTTTCTGTGATTTTCTCTCGTTTCCCTTTTTAGTACTTTGTGACAATTTGTACGACAACATTGTATTTGTTGCAACAAGTACTAAAGTTTCGGATCCATTCAAGCTTCGGTATGGTGACTTTCCTTGGGCTGGGTTGGAGCTGCAGAGTGCCATTGAGCCCTATGGGAGACTTTCCTTGGGCCGGGTTGGAGCTGCAGAGTGCCATTGAGCCCTATGGGAGACTTTCCTTGGGCCGGGTTGGAGCTGCAGAGTGCCATTGAGCCCTATGGGAGACTTTCCTTGGGCCGGGTTGGAGCTGCAGAGTGCCATTGAGCCCTATGGGAGACTTTCCTTGGGCCGGGTTGGAGCTGCAGAGTGCCATTGAGCCCTATGGGAGACTTTCCTTGGGCCAGGTTGGAACTGCAGAGTGCCATTGATTCCTATGGGAGACTTTCCTTGGGCCAGGTTGGAGCTGCAGAGTGCCATTGAGCCCTATGGGAGACTTTCCTTGGGCCGGGTTGGAGCTGCAGAGTGCCATTGAGCCCTATGGGAGACTTTCCTTGGGCCGGGTTGGAGCTGCAGAGTGCCATTGAGCCCTATGGGAGACTTTCCTTGGGCCGGGTTGGAGCTGCAGAGTGCCATTGATCCCTATGGGAGACTTTCCTTGGGCCCGGTTGGAGGTGCAGAGTGCCATTGAGCCCTATGGGAGACTTTCCTTGGGCCGGGTTGGAGCTGCAGAGTGCCATTGAGCCCTATGGGAGACTTTCCTTGGGCCGGGTTGGAGCTGCAGAGTGCCATTGAGCCCTATGGGAGACTTTCCTTGGGCCAGGTTGGAACTGCAGAGTGCCATTGATTCCTATGGGAGACTTTCCTTGGGCCAGGTTGGAGCTGCAGAGTGCCATTGAGCCCTATGGGAGACTTTCCTTGGGCCGGGTTGGAGCTGCAGAGTGCCATTGAGCCCTATGGGAGACTTTCCTTGGGCCGGGTTGGAGCTGCAGAGTGCCATTGAGCCCTATGGGAGACTTTCCTTGGGCCGGGTTGGAGCTGCAGAGTGCCATTGATCCCTATGGGAGACTTTCCTTGGGCCCGGTTGGAGGTGCAGAGTGCCATTGAGCCCTATGGGAGACTTTCCTTGGGCCGGGTTGGAGCTGCAGAGTGCCATTGAGCCCTATGGGAGACTTTCCTTGGGCCGGGTTGGAGCTGCAGAGTTCCATTGAGCCCTATGGGAGACTTTCCTTGGGCCGGGTTGGAGCTGCAGAGTGCCATTGAGCCCTATGGGAGACTTTCCTTGGGCCGGGTTGGAGCTGAAGAGTGCCATTGAGCCCTATGGGAGACTTTCCTTGGGCCGGGTTGGAGCTGAAGAGTGCCATTGAGCCCTATGGGAGGCTTTCCTTGGGCCAGGTTGGAGCTGCAGAGTGCCATTGAGCCCTATGGGAGGCTTCCAAAATCATGCACTGAAAGTTCAAAGTCAGAAAGGTTTCCCCGCCGTTTACGATCGTTCGGATATGAAAATTTCATAACTTTCGAATCATACCATGATATATTCGTACAAGCACAACGCGACTTTTGGCAAACTTAACGCACATCAGAAATCGTACTCGTAATTCACACTTTAATGAATCGGCCCCATAGTGTGTGGAAACCTCTCGTGTCACCCAGTACCTGACTAAACGACTGTAGGTCTTCTCAACAGTCATTTTACGCTTTACTTGAACATGATTTCCACCATATTGTTTCTGACGGCTACATGTTGGGACAAATAAGTTTGGGATTCAAAATAGGCCCTGGCATTCCAAGTACCCAGTGGCCCAATAGTGAGTGTCTATGGCAGCCCCTCTGGCATTTGCCTGAATCCACAGATTGGCCCGCCTGGGCCCACCGGGATTTTTCCGACCCTGATTTCCAGTACGGGTCTGGGGGCAAACCATTCTTAATCCCCTAATAAACATCCAGAAAAAACTGCAGCACGCCATATCCAAGATGTCCTGTAACATTTCCCCTGGGTGATTACATTACATTATTCCAGTTTGCTGCAAATCTGTACATGTACATGTAACAAACCAGAGGGAAATAACAGCTAAGATTTAGAAGAAAAAAAAAATCTATTTACCCATGAATACCATATATAAAAGAAATGAAAAAAAAAAATCATTTTTACCAGGAAACACATAAGAACAAACAGCAGGGTGAAGAGGGCCCTCGATTTGGAAAGAAAAACAGACTTTGACGCAGTGACTGAATCATTTTTCTCTTTATCCGAGGAAATAATTCCTCAAGGAAGAACATCAAAGTAGTTTATTTTCTTGAGGTTACGAGAGGGAATAAAGGCTCTTAATAAAGCAGCTATTAATCTGAGACGAGCAAAGCACAAGAAGCAGCGACGGCACATTTGGCTGTACATTGCAAGTGGCAATAAGAGGCAGAGCACATTGCTTCAAAGCAAACACGCTCATCCGCGAGTCAAAGGGAAGAGAGAAATCTTTATCGGAGGGTTAAGGCAGTCCTAAGAGGATGCAGCTGCCTTGATAAATCCTTTATTTTCGGATGAAAAGAAATGGCAGGAATACTATGAGAAGCAATGTGCGAGCGCAGCTGAGAAGACAATTATTTCACCAAAGAAAAACATGAGCCTCGGGACTATTGGACCCTAGCGCTGAGAGTATGATAGCCTCTTACAGCCCAACTTGTAGTTCAGCCATATTGCATGAAAACGGACTTTGCACTTGTGTTCATGTTTCTCCATGTAAGATTTTTTTTCTTTGCAGTCAAACGTTTTGGCCCCTGCAAAATTATATCACACATGTTAACTATTTTGCCTGATAATCCACACAAGTAGGAGCCCATTCTCTTCATGTTCATACAGGTATAGAACCCGTTATTCAGAATGCTTGGGACCAAGGGTATTCCGGAAAAGGGGTCTTTCTGTAACATTAATTAAGCACAATAGGATTGTTTTGCCCCCAATAAGGGGAAATTATATCTTAGTTGGGATCAAGTACAGGTACTGTTTTATTATTACAGAGAAAAGGGAATCATTTAACCATGAAATAAACCCAATAGGGCTGTTCTGCCCCCAATAAGGGGTAATTATATCTTAGTTGGGATCAAGTACAGGTACTGTTTTATTATTACAGAGAAAAGGAAATCATTTAACCATTAAATAAACCCAATAGAGCTGTTCTGCCCCCAATAAGGGGTAATTATATCTTAGTTGGGATCAAGTACAGGTACTGTTTTATTATTACAGAGAAATGGGAATCATTTAACCATTAAATAAACCCAATAGGGCTGTTCTGCCCCCAATAAGGGGTAATTATATCTTAGTTGGGATCAAGTACAGGTACTGTTTTATTATTACAGAGAAAAGGGAATCATTTAACCATTAAATAAACCCAATAGGGCTGTTCTGCCCCAATAAGGGGTAATTATATCTTAGTTGGGATCAAGTACAGGTACTGTTTTATTATTACAGAGAAAAAGGAAAAAAATCTGAATTATTTGATTAAAATGAAGTCTATGGGAGGCAGGTTTTCCATAATTCAGAGCTTTCAGGATAACGGATCCCATACCTGTAATTTACGATTTGGACTAGAAATCCGAATCTGACAATTCACCAGCCAAAACTTGCCGAGATCATGTAGAAGTCAATGGCAGATGTCCCTTCTTTTGCTTCGAACCTAGAGGTTTTGGATTTTTGGTGATTTTATTTTTTTCTGCTAAAAGCTTTGTGACTTCTGCGACTTTTTCCTGTGCAGACTTTTACAATTCAGACTTTTTAGTAAATGTAATTTACATTTGTGGAAACGGGTTTATTTGAATTTCAAAATAAAAAATACAAAATTACTGAAAACACAAGGGGCTTCCGCAGTTCTATCAAGTAACACCCCAATAACGTGTGTGAGCAAATATAAAAGGCTGCAATGAAAAGTTCACTCTCTGGCTTTAGAAAAAGAAAATTCCTGGTTTATTTGAGCATGTTCCGCTGAGAAATCTTAGTCTGGCATATAGGGCTGCCACCTGTCCAGTTTTGACCTGGATGGCCCGGTTTTCGGAAGGGATGTCCGGGTCAAAACCTCCTGCCCGGTTTCCCAAATTAGGAAAACAGGGTAGAACTCGGTAACATTGACTCCCAAAGCTCCGCCATCTTGATTTCACGGCCCAGCCTCTTCCTCACACTGCAATGCCACAGCCCCACCTCTTCCCCCGCTAAGAAAGCCGGCAGAGGTAGCAACCCTACTGGCATATAACATGCTAAGAGAATCCAGCATTTTCTTTTACACAGCCTGTAAGTGGCATTGAGTGCTTCCTCTACCTCTTGTTGCTTTACCTCGCTAAATAGCTTGTACTTATTTTTACACTTTATGGCTCTCTCTATGTATTTCCTTGTATAGTTTTGTTCACATAGATGAAAGGTCTCATTGTGCTGTGGGTGAAATGAAAGCACATCACCATGTTAGGGCTCTGGCACACGGGGAGATTAGTCGCCCGCGGCAAAACTCCCTGCTCGCGGGCGACTAATCTCCCCGAGTTGCCTTCCCCCTGCCATCCCACCGGCGAACATGTAAGTCGCCGGCGGGATGGCAGACGCGGCGGTGCGATTTCGCGCAAATCGCCGAAAAAGACTCGCGAGGCTTTTTCGGCGATTTCCCGAAATCGCCCCGCCGCGTCTGCCATCCCGCTGGCGACTTACATGTTTTGCCGCGGGCGACTAATCTCCCGTGTACCAGAGCCCTTACAGCCTCTCTTAACACTTTGTATTGTTCCACATGTAAATTACATTTTGACACGTATGTATTTACATTAACTGAAAACCCTACTTCAGAGAGCAAAATACAGAAAACCCTTGAAATGCCCTTGGTCTGCCTTCTCTTCAATCCGAGGTTATTTCTAACACTGTCACTCTCCTTCAAAGAGTCCATTAATTTTAATGATATTGGTGGACTTAGAAGAGCTAAATACCTGACTGTTCTATCCCCTTGATAACTCATCAGAAGTGTCTATGAATGCCTTTGGTTTGGTAGCTACCCAAACTCCTCTTTGTAGTTCTACTACTTGGTGAACCTAGCAGGTGGTCTACAGAGTAGACAACAAAAAGTCTGACTAACCAAGCCATCTAACGGACATTTACTGTTGGAAGAAATGTTCACCTTCAAACAAACTATACAAAGCTTAACATTCCGATACAAAATGCAATGGCTTTGTTCTTTTTATTCTTTGAGGTTTTTGATTTAACAATGGGGATTGAAGGACAAAGAGGAAAATGATTAGGAACATGAATCGTATGAGAAGCAATAATGGAATAATAATAATAAACATGGAAGGCTTAATGTGAATCTGACTATTGGTCATGGGGTGTCCCTGACCCTAAAAACCATAGAACACTTTGAATGCTAGTTTTGAGAAGAATTGTACAAAGCCTAAAGCTGCCCATACACATTCAGATTTTAGTTTTCCTCCAGCAAATGTTTGTATATCGATCCTTTGTTTAAATGCAACAATCTAAAACTAACATTCAAACTGAAATTGTAGGATGAAGCACTAAAAATAATAAAAAACATATCAATAATTGGCAGAGACCAATCATATGAAAGTGACCTCCTGGGAATGAACTGTAGGTCCCCCAAGGATATCGTGTACACAGACACAAAGCTTTTATCATTATCCAACCAACATTTTCTAACTTGTCTAATCGACTAAATGACTGATCACTTTGGTACGAAAATTATCGGGGTAATAATTGAGAGCCCACACATGGGCCGAAAATTGTACGATTATATCGGTTTATGTATGTCCAAGCTTAATAGATAATGAAATGAAGATGATCATGGAAACTGCATATGATATAAATAAATATGTGTTGGGAGCCTCCTTTACTGAGTAGGATCTGGGGATTTTTGTGGATGACAAGCTGTGTAACTCTAGTCAGTGTCACTGACTAAAGCAAATAAAGTGCTGTCTTGTATAAAAAAGGGCATTGACCCAAGGGATGAAAACATAATTTTGCCTCTTTATAGGTCCCTGGTAAGGCCTCACCGTGAGTATGGGGGCAGTTTTGGGCTCCAGTCCTTAAGAAGGATATTAATAAGCTGGAGAAAGTGCAGAGACTGCAACTAAACTGGTAACGAATAAGACTCTTATATATAGACGCCTCGAGGGTTAGACTTTATGGACTTTTGCCTTTTTCAGTTTAAACTGATTATGCAACTATGTACTGCGGTTACCAGAAGTATATTTACTGTATATATACAGTTTATAAAAAGGAGCCTCTACTCTTTGATCTGCTACATTGGTTTTTCTAGGAAGGGTAAGTGGTTTTCTCACACACACACACACACTGATTTTGGTTGTGTGATTATTATTTGTCATTAATTGATGTAGGGGAAACAAAAGCTGTTTATTAATGACCAGTTACAGCATTGTGTGTTTCTGTTTTCTTACAGTTTGAAAAACACAAAACCGAGAACTGTTATTGTCTATTTGTGGCCTTGGGTACGTGACATAATGCCTCTGTAACTACTGTATGAGCCATATATACTATTTCCATAAACAGACATGTTTCAGGGGATTCATTGTTTTCCCCAGAACCGCTGGAAAATGTCAAATGTGGCAGTGCATACACAGGGCCAATTTACAGGGACTCATGGGCACTCAGCTCTTGAATTTCAAAGAAGTGACACTGAAACTGAGAACCTTTTGAAACAGAGGATCCTGATTTTATTGAAAATGACACAATTTGTCAACACATCTTGTTTCTCTTTAATCTATGGAAGCCCTCATGAACAGGTTCTTCAGGATCTCTACAGGCCTACTGCCCCAGATATTAAGAACTGGTGCCATAATGTTTGCCACTTTGGTTTCAGGTTATACTACAGATTACTTGTTTATAAAGCTTTGTAAAATTTCTGTTGAAGTTAGAAGCAGATAGTTGTTGATGTAGTAATGGCCACACCTTCTAGGGTTTTATCTAAATTGTGACCAAACCCCTCTGCAGCAAATTAGAGAGGCTTCAGATGGGGTTTTTGCCTTCCTCTGGATCAACTAGTAGTTAGGCAGGTTATATATAGGCATTATGGTTGAACGTGATGGACGTACTTCTTTTTTCAACCTAACTTACTATGTTACTATGTCCCTGATCATCAACAGTGGGGATATGGGCAATGATAAGGAAGGACCAACCAGTTCAGCCCAACTAGGAGACCAGGGCCTCTAAGGAAAGGTTAAGGAGTTCAGATTTTGTATTTTCTATGCGGCCTTATGTTGTTATTAGAGGATATATTTATCTCTATGTATAACCAGGGAAGCCTACTTTACTGGAAATGGGTATGTATTAAGTTTGTACAGCTTAAGCCTTTTGCACTCAGCCAAAGTAATCATTATTTTCCTACTCACTCATCTCACATGAAATTGCCCCTTTCTATATGCTATTTACTTAACTACCATAATCCATACAGATTTAATAGCAAGCGAATGAGAGCTATCTGTTCTAAAAGAAAAACTGGCCAACAGTTTACATGCTAATACATACAGTACTTATGTACATACATGGAGATTGTGTTTCTCTTCATAGTATATTAAGTTCAATCCTTTGTCTCAGTGAAACCTACCTAACCTCAGCCTGTGTGCATTTATATAAATACATGTTACAAAATAAATAAACTGTAAGTTGCACATTCCTGGAACCCCAAGCCTATGGTTCCTATGGTTATGGGTATAGGAAACCATCATAGAGTCACCCTGTTATAGTTCTTGCAGAATTACGTTTACCTGATCATTTGAAAAATCATAGACACTACTAATGAATGGAAATGACTGCACTTTGCTGATTGGAAACCTATTGAAATTAGTGTATACAGAAGTAACCCCAGTTTTTCCCCCCATTTAATGATCTTATGTTTCTGAACACAACATTCCACAGTAAATGGTAATAATATTAACAATAATGTGCGCTGATTATTTCCTAGCATGTCCTTGACATTATAATTATGTGTAAATAGCAATATCTTGAAATTCCTAGTTACAGTGTAACTTCACTATTATTGCTAATAATCAGAGAATTGTAATTAAATGCTCAATTGCAAGTGTGCCTTGATGGCTGGATAGCAGAATAATGTTAGTATTAATATTAGTCAGTTCATCACAAATACATTGACATTTAACTTTTTTTTTTCCTTGTACTATCATATATGCAGTGATTTAGTAAAATATCCTATTCTAAGCAGCATTTCAGCTGTTTTTTTTTTTTATTGTTTGCCTTCCTCTCTCAAGATTTTAAATGGGGTTTGCCAAGACCCTGGCAGCCAAAAAAAAACTATGGTTCTATGAGGCTGAAATAATATTCTTCTTGTTACTTTTTATAACTTACTGTATATTTCTGTTCAGGCCTCATTCGAACCACTGCCTGGTTGCTAGAGAAACTTGGATCCTAGCAACTAGGTAGCTTCTGAAATTCCAAACTAGAAAGCTGTTGAATAAAAAGCTAAACACATCAAAAATACGACAAGAAGACCAACTGCAGACTGTCTCAGTCTTTCACTGTCTACATCATACTAAAACTTAATAAAAAAAAAAAAGTAAAGATATAATAATTGGATACCAAAACGTTAGGCACCCCCAGTGATTTTGATTGGTTATCCGATTCTCTCGGATTGTGCTCCTGTTGGCTGAAATGTTACCAGCCGGGGGTGTTTCTGAGCATATTTGTCACAATCTTCTAGCGCTTCTTTCTTCAGGTGAATGAGCAGTAGAGTGAAAAAGTTGGTTTTTTTTGCATCTAAGTTTGGATTTTTTTTGGACCAGAACGAAGAGAAGATGGAAGAACCCGAAGAAGATGGAGACAATGACCTTCTGAGGAAGAACCCTGGGGCGATGTCGTTTTTAGCAAACAGGAGCACTGGTTTAGGATATCAGGTAAGCCTGATATAAAACATGTCAAAATATCCTTCGTAGTCTGAACTGCAATGAGGAGTAAAATACATACCTTTCTACGAAGGAAGAAGGAGTAAAAGATACCTCTTCGATATCCGAGTCATCGTCCTCAATGTCCTAATGCAACACAAACGCACAAGGAAACTCACCGTTATATCCACAACTGACGACTCAAAAAGCAGGTTATGCTTCACACATATTATTAAAGTGAGCTGGGATTGTAATTTATCAGGGGGGAGGAGTAGGCCGTCATTATAAAAAAAGTAAAAAAAACTGGATTTCAGAAAACAGCACCAATGACACAGAGGTGACCATATGGATTTGGGGTTTTATATGCAATCATGGGCATACAAATATTAAACACCCTCACTATAGTGTAAGCTTTATTCTAACAGGAGTAGCCCTAAAGCAACTTGACACTTTTGATGACTTTCTCCTTTTTCAATCCCTTTGTCTTGGTTTTCCAATAGCTCATTCAGCGTCTTGTATGGATTACCCACCTTAGCTCTCTCAGTCGGGGTTCCTCAAGCTGGCTCTGCCCTAGGTCCCTTATTATTGTCTATCTGTACTTCCTACCTTCTCTCTATGTTGATTTCTTCTCCCTCAATCTCAACCCAGATATCTTGTTAGTTGTGCACGTGTCACTGCCGCCTTCTAAGTGAAAAGCTCAATGCCATCTCACTCCCTTTCCAACAGGAACTAACCTGAATATTTTTCAGGACTTCATCTAGTTCATTAACTTGTTCATTGTCCAGAGCACATATAAACCACAAGGAGCTTGCAGTTACAGTCAAGCAGTTGTCATCCAATGAGAACTAAAGTGATGACCATAAGCAGCAGACAAATGGGAATTTCTATTAGTCTCAGAAATCTTAGATTCAATGAATTATTAATGAAAAGTGGCTAAGGAAAAATTTAAAAAAGAGCATTGCATCTATAATCTGCCCATAAGTGAAACCAGAGACTAAAAACTGTTGATGCTGCCTCCCATCTCTGCGGTTGGTTTCTATTCATGCCGTTACGTTAGTCATGATAATTATCTGTGATAATTACTGTGAAAATCTTACAGTTTGATTAGGTTCTTGGCCCAACATCAGTCCTGTTTTACCGCTAATGGCTAATTATTTAGTTGTACAGCCAGTGTGGTTTATGAATAAACAACGACTGCCGGACGAACAACACACTCATAAACATACATAGGTAGAACCTACTCAATGAAATCTGCTGGCCGGCTGCTGAGTCATAGCAATGGGGGAATTAGCAAACGAGAACAAAGTAAATGCATTACTATGATTTAATATTTATCTCTGCTGTCTATCCAGTGCTCTTTGTACACTACTTCAATAGTTCTCATTACTAACTGGGGAAAGTCAGAGAAATGCAGAGGAGCAGTTATAAAGAACAGCAACTGTGCCACTAAACAGTCCTCCTCTTATCCTCTTCAACCAGATCAATGGCCATCTCTGTCCCCCTTCTCCCATATAAGAGAATATACTGTGGAAGGTGCTACACCTCTACCTTGTGCTCACCTACATATTAGAACAATTATAGAGGTAACTGTACATGTAGAAGAATCAACAACCTTCGGGGGTTGATCCACCAAAGACTGAGATCTTAAAGAAAAAAAATGCTATTCTCAAGCAGATTCACTTTTTAAATAAAAAACAAAACATTTAGCAACTATTTTCAAAAAGACCCCCCCAAAACAGTCAAGAGCGTTTTACATTTTAAACCAATGGGAAAAGCTTTACCTCAGAATAAGTCTTCTTGGGCATATTTCTCGCTGTGGGTTGTCTTGATGAGGGTTTAAAGGCTACAAGAAAAGAGATTCATAAGATGAAGATATGATCTATCTTTAAAACTGGTATCATCCATGGTTTTAAAAACAATTATACACATATATATGTTAATTGTCATATTGTAATTGCAATGAATTTCCATAATTGGCTAAACTAAAGAGGACTAGGATGTTCCCACTCATTCCCTGCATTTAGGTTATTTACTGATTATACCATGTACTAAGACTTCGTTGTGTCGGGATACAGTTATAGAATGCATAAGTGAAAGAAAGCCTGCGAAAGTTCCTTCATTTAATTGCTTTATTACCTCCCAGAATACATATGTGTTCGTAGAAAACTCAACCAAGTGATACTCTCATCACATTACTTTGTTATACAAACATTTACTTTAAAACAAGCTTTAGAAGGTCAGATTTATATACAGTATATTTATTTACTGTTCAATGCAACGTTGGCTTAGCTAATCCATAGCAACCAATAAGGTGTCTGCTTTATACAGGTTCCCAGTAAATTCTACCTGCTCATTGGTTACCTTTTATTGCATAACCCCCATAGCATTTCTCAGTGCTGTATATCAGCTGGCGGAGATATTCTCCATACCCCTCTGTGCCATAGGTCTATGGCTAAAAATGCCATATTTTAAAAACTAAACTGACTGCACTACCCAAACGTTCCAGCAGATATAGGTCTTTACAGTTGTCAAGCAGAAAATGAGGCTGGTCTGTCATATAAACTGATTCTCCAGGTCTGATTTTTAAATTCTGATGCTAATTGCACTGGTTTCACAGATGCCATGTTATGTGAATCGAAATGCATCACTAATCAGCCTTTTACTGTGACATTTATATTCTATATATATACAGTATATTGTGGCCTTTATATTCTATATATACACAGGACAGGTATGGGATCCCTTATCCGGAAACACGTTATCCAGAAAGCTCCGAATTACGGAAAGCCGGTCTCCCATAGACTCCATTTTAATCAAATAATTCCGAATTTTAAGACTGATTTCCTTTTTCTCTGTAGTAATAAAAAAGTACCTGTACTTGATCCCAACTAAGATATAATTACCCCTTATTGGGGGCAGAACAGCCCTATTGGGTTTATTTAATGGTTAAATGATTCCCTTTTCTCTGTAATAATAAAACAGTACCTGTACTTGATCCCAACTAAGATATAATTAGCCCTTATTGGGGCAGAACAGCCCTATTGGGTTTATTTAATGGTTAAATGATTCCCTTTTCTCTGTAATAATAAAACAGTACCTGTACTTGATCCCAACTAAGATATAATTACCCCTTATTGGGGCAGAACAGCCCTATTGGGTTTATTTCATGGTTAAATGATTCCCTTTTCTCTGTAATAATAAAACAGTACCTGTACTTGATCCCAACTAAGATATAATTACCCCTTATTGGGGGCAGAACAGCCCTATTGGGTTTATTTCATGGTTAAATGATTCCCTTTTCTCTGTAATAATAAAACTACCTGAACTTGATCCCAACTAAGATATAATTAAACCTTATTGGGGGCAGAACAATCCTATTGGGTTTATTTAATGGTTAAATGATTCCCTTATCTCTGTAATAATAAAACAGTACCTGAACTTGATCCCAACTAAGATATAATTACCCCTTATTGGGGGCAGAACAGTCCTATTGGGTTTATTTCATGGTTAAATGATTCCCTTTTCTCTGTAATAATAAAACAGTACCTGTACTTGATCCCAACTAAGATATAATTACCCCTTATTGGGGGCAGAACAGCCCTATTGGGTTTATTTAATGGTTAAATGATTCCCTTTTCTCTGTAATAATAAAACAGTACCTGAACTTGATCCCAACTAAGATATAATTACCACTTATTGGGGGCAGAACAGCCCTATTGGGTTTATTTAATGGTTAAATGATTCCCTTTTCTCTGTAATAATAAAACAGTACCTGTACTTGATCCCAACTAAGATATAATTACCTCTTATTAGGGGCAGAACAATCCTATTGGGTTTAATTAATGTTTTATTGATTTTTTAGTAGACTTTAGGTATAGAGATCCAAATAGAAATACCCCTTATCCGGAATACCCTTGGTCCCGAGCATTCTGGATAACGGGTCCTATATCTGTATATTGTGAGTGGATCCCTAAGCTCAGTAAGTGACAGCAGCACAGAGTATGGGCAGGGAATCAACAGAAAAGAAGATGGGGGCTACTGGGGCATCTTTGGGGGCGCAGGTCTTCCCTGCTTAAGGTCTAAAGTCACCTTGGGCTGGTACAGAAGCCCAAAACAAAATGTACCACAATTCTAGCTTATTTCTTTAGTTAAGCTTTAGTTCTCCTTTAATTGAAATATGTAACCTCTCCAGCATGGGGGGATATAGACTGTTATGAAATCTGGTCTCCTCGCCAGCCTAGTAAGTACCATCAGGTATCCAACTTGGGCATAAAGAATAATTGAGAAGGCAGAAAACTGACGTTAAGAAGCACTTAGAGTCACATAAATATAAATAAGTTCTGACGTACTGTCGGCCATACACAAGCAATAAGCGTATCCTTTTATTACGTGCTTTATAACAGCAGCACCATTTTATTCGCAGCCCTTAATGCACTTCCCGTAGGCGCAGATCAATGTGGGGTTACTTGGACTGTAATGATGAGTAGATTTAATGGGCTCTGTGTTTTATGAGGTTATCTCACCTCTGTGCTAAACCTTATTTATGGAACAAAGGCACCATTTATTCACACTGCACAACCACAGTGCCAACTGTAATGCTTTTAGCCTACTTAGCCGTGCCACAGAGGGCAAATCCAATAGTTCAGGGTGAAGGGGGGGGTGCCCTTTGTCATGGTACCTAAATTACCTGCCTTTGCTGTGCTTTGGCATTACAGTTACAGACGGAATGCAGAACCCCATTAGGCATCCTTGGCAGACAGACACGCTAAAGATCTGTTAATAAAATATAAAATAAAAAGAATCTGTAGAACAGACAGGAACCAACCTATTCTAAAGGTGGCCATACACAGGCAGATTTAAACTGTAGATTTAGGTCTTTGAAGGAAAATTATACCCCCAGACTGAATACTTAACCAGCAGATAGTTTATATTGTGTTTAGTGGCCTATTAAAGAATCTCCCCAAACTGGAATATATATATATCAGTAAATATTGCCCTTTTACATCCTTTGTCTTGAGCTGCCATTTAGTGATAGGCTGTGTGCTCCCTCAGAGATCAGCTGACAGGAAGTGATGCAGCTCTAACTGTAACAGGAAGTAGTGTGGGAGCAAAAGGCAGATCTACTCATTGGCTGATGGGGGCCTAGCATGTATGTGTGCCTTGGCTTGTTTGTGCACTGTGACTCCTATGATCCCAGGATGTGGCGCTTAATTCTTAAAATGGTAATTTTCTATTTAGGATTACCCAATGGCACATACAGGTATAGGACCCATTATCCAGAATGCTCGGGAACAAAGGCTATTCCAGATAAGGGGTCTTTCCATAATTTAGATCTCCATACCTTAAGTCTACTAAAAAAATAAATAAAACATTAATTAAAACCATCAGGATTGTTTTGAATCCAATAAGGATTAATTATATCTTAGTTGGGATCAAGTACAGGTACTGTTTTATTATTACAGAGAAAAGGGAATCATTTAACCATTAAATAAACCCAATAGGGCTGTTCTGCCCCCAATAAGGGGTAATTATATCTTAGTTGGGATCAAGTACAGGTACTGTTTTATTATTACAGAGAAAAGGGAATCATTTAACCATGAAATAAACCCAATAGGGCTGTTCTGCCCCAATAAGGGGTAATTATATCTTAGTTGGGATCAAGTACAGGTACTGTTTTATTATTACAGAGAAAAGGGAATCATTTAACCATTAAATAAACCCAATAGGGCTGTTCTGCCCCAATAAGGATTATTTATATCTTAGTTGGGATCAAGTACAAGGTACTGTTTTAATTAACACAAAGAGAAAGGGAATCAATTTAAAAAATCTGAGAAGTATATGATTAAAATGGAGTCTATGGGAGACAGGCTTTCCGTAATTCGGAGATTTCTGGATAACGGGTTTCCAGATAAGGGGTCCCATACCTGTACTACTAAAAAAAAAGTATATTTTTATGAAAATGGTTAATTTAGATGAAGCAGGGTTTTACATATGAGCTGTTTATGCAATATATTTTTATAGAGACCTACATTGTTTGGGGGTATAGTTTTCTTTAACAGCAATAACTGTGTATGGGGACCCCCGACTGATATCTAGCCTAAAATTGGTAGGTTTGATTTTCCCGTCGGATCGGGGGCTCATCGATGTGGTCCTTGCCAAAAGCGGATCTTAAAGTGTATGGCCGCCCTAAGGGTCCTTACTTGATATCCAGACACCTTTAGTGCAATGTATGCAGTCTCACTAAACAGACACATTTTATCACCGCAGGTGAATCTCCAACGAAAGTTACATCTTTATAATTATTCTTATTTCTGCGATTTTAAACTCAATTAGCGTCGCCTCAGAGAGACTATTAGTCATGTTATCATCTGAGCTGCTCTCGTATGTATCCGAGGAAGGATCTCTGGGAGGATATTGCTGCAGAACGGAAATGCATCACTCTGTTGGGGACTGATCTTTTAATATCCGTCTCCTGATAACCTTTAGCCGAGCTGTCATTCCCACGGAGCGACTGCCGTGCAAGGCACATTTTACGCCTGTGCTTTGCTCACCAATTTATGTATCATTTTGTCCATCGACAGAGAGTGAATGGAAATACAATCATACGTTCTTCATTATAAGGTAAAATCCATTGTTCTGTATTGATGGGAGCAACGACTGGGTCGTTACCTTCATTGGTCTCTTTCGCATTTCCAAGACGTCATAAGGTTTATTATTATTATTAACATTTATTTATAAAGCGCCAACATATTCCGTAGCGCTGTACAATAAGTGGGTTTCATACATTGGACATACAGAGTAACATATAAAGCAATCAGTAACCGATACAGGAGGGGAAGGGAGCCCTGCCCAAAAGAGCTTACACTCTACAAGGAGAAAGGGTTGAGACACAAGGTGTGGGAATGGGCGTGACAGAGTTGAGAGGTGGGGCACAGGGTATTGCTTTTAGCGGCACACTGAGGTTATGTTAAAATAGATTAGGGTAAGCTTCTCTAAATAAATGTGTTTTTAGAGATCTCTTGAAGGCAGAGAGATTGGGAGAAAGTCTGACAGTTTGTGGGAGCGAATTCCAGTGAAGGGGGGCAGCCCTTGCAAAGTCTTGAATGCGAGTGTGTAAGGGGGGAATGAGAGGTTTCATATATTCGTTGTTTGGCTAAGAATCTGAAATGACAGTTTGAAATTGTAGCTGTGAAACCAAAAGCCTAAATTATACACAGTAAATGAATGGAAGGAAAGTGCTTCTCCGGTTTTGTGTTTATGGATCGTTGTGGTACGGAAGAGTTTGCTCGCTGCAGAAGTTCCCATCAAAATGTAATGCCCCTTGGCAATTCTGTCATTCATTAAATGCTATTAATGAATGGGTTTTTGGTAACTGGGTGACTTTTGTATTACTATAATGAGAATGACTTTGGCATCCCTGCAGCTTTGCATTTCAAACATTTGCCGGAAACCAATAAAGCACGTTAAAGAAGTGAACATTAGCACTAATCAGTTTTTATAAATAGGAAATGAAATATCTTGTAGTCAGTTTAATTGCACATAATCATGTTTCACCTCCGCTGGGACAAGCACAATTCCAATGTAGAACGTCTGACAATCTAGATCTCCAATTGGTTAATCCCAATCGAGCTTGATCACAAAAATTAGTCAGACAGGTTTAGTTGCACAGCGGTGGGATTGTTATCGAGAAATGCCCGAATTAAGGGAAGGCCATCTTACATCTTACAGGGGCCCATTAAGCAACATTCTCATTTTCCTGGTTTGAGAAGTTTTTGAAACTACAACTAAACTCATTTTCTCTTAGGCTAATGCCACACTGGTGTATTCTCAGCAAGCCGAAAAACGCTTGCCGAGAATACACCCTGCTACTGTAAATTTGGAGATTTGGAAATTCTGGGGGTTTTTTTTCGCTTGGAAGTCCACAGCGATTGCTGGTAAAGTGTAAAACAGTGACAGATTTGTGGTTTTCATGTTCTTTTCGTTCTGCTGCAATCAAGTTCTATCGTTTTTTTAAATCTTGATCTTTTAATAAATGACTAGACATTCGTGGTTTAAGTCTAATGCCACACTAAGGGGACCATTCATGAAACCACAAATTTTGTGTGATTTGCGAAAATTATTTTCTCGTCTACGAAAACATTGGTTGCGATCTGAAAGTCACAACATTTTCAGATCTGAACGATCATAAATGGCGCAAAAACCTTTCTGGCTTTGGAACCTTCAATGCATGATTTTGGAAGCCTCCCATAGGACTCATTGGCACTCTGCAGCTCCAACCTGGCCAAAAGATAGTCACGTTACCGAAGCTTGAATGAATTCCAATATTTCCAACAGTACCTGTACTTGATCCCAACTAAGATATAATTACCCCTTATTGGGGGCAGAACAGCCCTATTGGGTTTATTTAATGGTTAAATGATTCCCTTTTCTCTGTAATAATAAAACAGTACCTGTACTTGATCCCAACTAAGATATAATTACCCCTTATTGGGGCAGAACAGCCCTATTGGGTTTATTTAATGGTTAAATGATTCCCTTTTCTCTGTAATAATAAAACAGTACCTGTACTTGATCCCAACTAAGATATAATTACCCCTTATTGGGGGCAGAACAGCCCTATTGGGTTTATTTAATGGTTAAATGATTCCCTTTTCTCTGTAATAATAAAACAGTACCTGTACTTGATCCCAACTAAGATATAATTACCCCTTATTGGGGGCAGAACAATCCTATTGGGTTTATTTCATGTTTACATTATTTTTAAGTAGACTGAAATCATGGAGATCCAAATTAAGGATTACAGGTCTCATACCTGTATTGCTATTTACATTCAGCATATGTATGGGGCACACAGACTGATACACTGATTTATACAAAAAAAATTATTCTTAATATTTTGTGGGGGAAATATTTATGTGGCCCTAGGAACCAATTGTTTTTTTAGGCAGGGATGCACCAGTTTGATGATTCAGCCAAATCCACGTGCCTGGCCGAACCGAATCTTTAAAATGTCTTTTTGTTACATAAATACGGAAGTTGAAAATGTTGGCTGAATCTTACACAAAGTATTTATGGTTCTGCTGAATCCTAAAACAGTGGATTAAGTGAATCTCTATTTTTAGGATCAAGTTAATATTTCATCCAGGTCACAAATATCCAAAATGTTCCAGTTCAGTACGCAAAAAAAAATAATTGTACATTTTTCTTTAGTATTTTTCTTTCTGGAATATTTAAAGCCAAATATCTAATCCTTTTCCCTTCATGATAACAAAGAGCCACACCAATATCACAATGTAAAGCACCAGACATAACAGTGCATTTCAGTTGCCAATTGGACCTCGGGAAACTCAAATATATACAGAAGAATCCAAGAATAGCAGATTCCATAGATTTTTATTAGACAAATCTGATCTTCTAATCATCTTCTAATGCCCTTGTAACAGGGACTCAACCATTTTTTTTTAGATGTGGCCTTTTTGTTGTAATTAACAATAATTAGATTTAATAAGGATTGCAATACTTGAGCGAGCGCGCAGACACTATTAATATATACGATGATTCATATCAAACAAAGGAATAATTGCGCGACTCTATCAGTACAGTACTGCCAGAGAACAGCTGAGAGAAGATATTAAATAATACCCTGATACAGACGTACAGGTTAACCCCAAGGTGACTGCTAATATTCTTATATTTTTGCCTACCCCTCAATGTCCCTGATTTTGGTCGGGACAATAACAACTCTCTTACCCAAAATAGTGGGCAGGGTTTCAGGCAGTTCAGCGGTGTCTCTGGGTGTAATTAGAAAATCAGGGTGGATGAAGGGTATAAAATACTGGGGGGTATGTATATTATAGTAGGTGGGTATAGAACAAAATAAAGGAAAGAAAAACATATTCAGCTGTATTTCTCTTCCTTTGCGGATTGGAGACTTTCCATACAGTAGCCAAGCTGTCTGCAACTACATATGGAGGCACAACGGCGCCTGGCTACTCTTAGCCTCAACTGCCCGCCCACTCCTCGTTCCCTGCCTACAGGCAAAAGAGCAGCTGTGGGGGATATTGGTTTATTATTTCCTTTAACTTCTTAACTACTGAGGAAGCATACACCATGGTCTGAAGCCCCCTGCGAGGTCTTCTGGCCCTATAGTTACGCCAGTGGGTTACACAAAGGTTTCAGGTATTTTCCATTCAAGTGAATTGATGGTGCATGGTACTTTTCAGCTGGTCCTAAGTCTCTCTTACAGTATTTGCATTCTACTGCAGCATGGTCCTTCAGGTCATAGGGCAAAGACAGAGCTACTTAGTAGCAGCTACTTGTCACGGCTACTAAACTCCAGAAAATCCCCTGGCATAGATAATACTGAGAATTGCCTCTGCTAAACACACGTAGAGACAATTATCAGTAAATGATCAGCATTGTCTATTTTAGTAGCTGTGACAAGTAGCTGCTATTAGTAGCTCTGTGTGTCTTCACCCTTATTCTGACCCTACAAAGTCCATGGTTCCAAGGTATTGCAGAATGTATTTTTAGGAAATGGTAAGAATGCCGACTGGGCATGTTTCAGTGATGCCATTTTCCAATGTCAGTGATCTCTGCACTTTGTTTTCACCCAATCGCAGAATGTATAATCAATTAATAAAAGTTTAACATTCATTTTATGGATTCGGTTATATAAAATCAAATATAAACAGTTCAAGATGAAAGATTAAAAAAAGGCATTACAAAAAGACCAAACAGAACCTACAATGGCTAATAATCCTCACAGTAACCCAAAGAACGACCTACCATCTAAGATGGACATGTTCTTTCCGGCAGCTTTGGATGCTCTCCCGCTCGAGGGCTGATCAGCGCCAGCACTTCCTGCAAACAAACAAGGAACACAGATCACTTACGTGACGTCACATTTAGAGGGGGATTTATTAATTCTCGAATGCTATTTTTTCCCTACAATTAGAAGCAATGGCTCGCAAGGTCAAGTAGAAGTCAGTGAGAGCTGTCCTAGGCAAAAAGCCGTTTTTCAACTGTGCCTGCATTTGGATGGAGAAAAAATTAATTAATGCCAAAGGGCTGCTATTTGTTCCTTCAACTAGGAAAAAGTAAAGAGCAAAAGTAAAAGGTACAATCAATCTGTTATAGCTACCAGGCAGTATGGAATTTCATACCTTCTATATGGCAGTTTTCACCCACCAATCAATTCTGCTGATAATAAAGTGCCAATTCAGTGCCATTTATTAGTAAGATAAAGAGCAGAGGAAGAACTCCTATATCTACTAAACAGAACTGTGCGGTAGGAATTATATACTGCAGATGCACACGGAAGTACAATCATGAATTATAAAGAAACCTGCTTTTTATACTTAGTGCTCCTTTCATACATAGTGGATAATACATAAGGGTTACAGTTTTTAAAAGTTTTTATGTGCGCCAGTTCATGTAAAATGTAATGGCCAAGCTGCATCTTAAGGTAGCAATACATGGGCCAGTAAAAACTGCTCAATGTCTGCGGTGGTAGCTTATGTCATTGTGTATAGGCCCCCCCCCCCCCCCCGACAGGCCTACCGACTGATATCTGGCCAGGTTTAAAAATAGGCTGCATATCGTCAACGTGATCTGATCGCTTGTCATCAATCTGATATTGGCTATCTCAAGGTGGGAATATCAGGTAAAGATCCACTTATTTGGTAACCTTGCCAAATGAGCAGATCTTTTGTTGTATGGCCAAAAGGAGAAGGAAAGGTAAAAACTAAGTAAGCTTTATCAGAAAGGTCTATGTAAATACAGCCGTAAGCACGCTAGTCCTCTATCAAAAGAAACACAGGATTTCTTGTCTCCTTTTTAATAAACATGTTCTTCGTTATCTGACTTCCTCTCTCAGAAAAATCCTTCAGGGCATGCCACAAGTCTAGAGCTGCAGCACGGAAGCTACTGAGACCAAGCTAAAATGGCAGCTGCTATCTTAAACAAACAGAGGGAGCTTCTAGGGCTGTTTACTCATGTATGGTAAAACTTTCTGCAGAATAAATATAGCATTCTAGCTTGCACTATTGAGACTAATCTATTGGCAATAAAATGTCCAAATGCCTTTCCTTCTCCTTTAAGAGGGAGAACTATAAACCTGAAAGAAACTAAGTTTTGCTTAGATTGCCCTCAGTCAGAAAGGAAACAAGTTATTAATGTCCGATTATCTAGGTATGACAAGGATAGAGGCCAGCTGTGTATCTGTAACACCAGGTCCTGACCTCATGAGCATATTACCACCACACCTACTATTTACAAGCTCAGTTACTAATATCTTTATGGGGTTCCCTTCTTGTAAAATGTATAGGAAATACACAAACCTCTTCCCCGTCTAGAAGTTCCTCTCGTGGTTGTAGTCTGTCCTCTGCCTCCCCGGCCACGGCCTCTTCCCCTGCCGCGTGCTGGCATTGATGCGCCAATATCCTCATCATCAGACAATGGGCCTGACACCTTTCTCATTAGTTCATCATCATCACTCATGTCAATGTCTGCCGTCTGGGATCTGTGAGCTCTGGCCCGAATCATAGCCTGGGAGGACACACAAATTATATTTTGGCTTCATGCGACACACCATGCTGTCATGTTACAATTCGCTGCAATCTGAAACAGCTTCTGACATCATTGTGATAATACCCACTACAGAGGACATACACAATAATACAAATAACAAATGCTAAAGGATTTGTGACTCAGACTTTAAAAAAATATGTCCCCCCCAACAAAAACAGCCATTTCATGCAATTCTGTCAATTTCCAGCTGAGCTGTATGATATGTGTGTAGTGTCTGACACAACTGGGCTGATCAATCAATGTGAGTGCAAGTGAACTAACAATTACTGCCTAATTTATTGTATGGGACCCCCCGGAACTGTAGGAGCCAAAATATCCCCATTGTGCTGGATAAAACTATTTTGACTATTTTCATGTCTTCAAACCGATTTAATACTATTACCTGGATTGGCTTGATTAGATATCAAATATCCTTGCCTATGTTGTGCTAAAATGACATAAGGACAAACCAACCCATCTCCTACAGCTCTAAAGGTGGCCATACACAGGCCAATAAAAACTGCCAAAGGACCATGTGGGCAGCTTATTGGCCCATGATTTGGCCCTCCAAAGACCCCTCAGACCGATATTTGGCTGAAAATTAGGACAGGCTGGTTCCAAAATCTTGTTGAGGCGAGGAACATATATGCTCGTTGATGTGGTCCTTGCCCCAATGGCTTGCTTGTAACGTGATCCGATCATATGGCGACCTCGCCAAACGAGCAGATCTTTACACTTTAGGCCAGCTCTAGTCTACCCGCCCAGCTTCTATTCTGACTCATGAAGCCCCACCCATTTTAAACAGATAAAAACTGACCTTGTGTATGTGCTGCAACTTTCTCCTATACAAAAATATAATATGACTGTGTGCTGCTTTTATAGAATACTACACAACCCACCAAAATGACAGGCAACAGACATTATTATGGCTACCTTTCTACTTATCAGGGGTGCACACTACCGAACGTATTATTCCTATCAAATCTAAAGCCTTTCTACTTAATGCTAGTCTCCAACTAAATCTTTATGAAAGAAAAACAAAACAGGAAGCAAAATATCAAAGGATTTATCTAGGTGGGAGGGAGTGGGGCCCATATAATGTACTGTACCTGCGGATTTAGCATTAAGCTAAGCACTAATACATTTGCTGCCTTGTCATTTTTTTCCCCAATGCCAAAACTTGAAAGTTTTTCAAGAGCAGTTTAAAGGCCACTAATGTCTGTTCTGCCTACCTCCCTCCGTACAGGCACTTATGTGCACAGAGGCGCAATTACATCTCTCCTGTTTATGCCTTGCTTCAGCAACGGAGAGTAATTCTAAATTGCCTAACAAAGTCTTTTCATAAATGGACATCTTGGAGAATTATGTTCTTGAGATGGCCCTTAAGATATTATTATGTGGACTTCTGAGCTTTTTTTTTTCTAGAAAGTTTTATTACAGAAAAACAGAAAAGTTTTTGTATTGAAATATTTATTATATATAAAATAGAAAATCATTAAAAAATATATAATTTTATATTAAAAAAGATAGAGGGATAGATACATAGATAGATAAATACATAGATAGAAACAGAGAGCTATATAAATGATAGATAAATAGATACATATATAAATGATAGATAGCTAGATAGATAGATAAAACATAGATCGCATCTACATTTACTACATTATCCGGTGGGTACATGGTCAAAATGATGTATATTACAAGAGGAAGGGCCAGCAGTCCAATCATGAGCCACACTGCACTTTAGTTTACATGCTGTATAAGACATTTTGCTCTTATTGTAATAAGGTCACATACATTTTACATTGATAAGGTCCCAAGAGGGACCAAAACGTCAGTTGCAGTATGTAAAATAAATCATAGCGTGGATCAAGATATATATATATATAAGAGATAAAACACAGTTGGTATTCAAAACGTAACATTTTTTCTATAAATGTTTTAATATTTTCAGTATTTTTTATGTATTCCCATTGATGTGGTAGGTATGTCATTCTACTCTCTATATTTACCAGCACCCAGACAAGTTGCCGTGTATGTTTAGGGAGTGCTCTCTATATTCTCTATATTCCATTGTGTATGGAAGTGACACATCTACTGGTTTAGAAATTCTCAAACCACAAATAATGAGCTCTTCTGTCATTTCAGGTTTCTTGGAACCACCAAAAATGAATGCACTTACCTCTCGAACTTCTTCCTCTTCTTCGTTTGTGTTAGTCTTTCTTGTCTCCCTGAATTTCCGCACCTAAAAAGTCAAGAGAGTTTTGTCTAAATGCTGTTATTAAAAAGAAAGTGTCTTTAGTTAGGCCTAGTGAACAAAAAAATAGATCTATACCTGATTTGATCACAATATACTGAATAAGTCTGAGTCATGAATTAGGCCCTTGGGCCACTAATTACTCAGTAGACAGGAACACCCGGGCCTCTAAATATGATGAAGTCTGGTGCACAGACTTCTGGCACTTAAGTCAAATGGGCACTCAAGGCACATACAACAAGGAACTAGTATCTAATTTGTGTCTGGAAGTATCAAACAACAAAGTGATTTTTCAGCTGGCTCAATACTGGTTCCATACATGGGACATTGGGTATTCCCTATGGTCAGTGACCTGATGCCTAACATCTGCGTATAGACAATCTGAGTGATTTGCTTAGGTAGAATCACTGTGTAAATGGGAGCACCATGCAAGCTCTGAAGATACTTATGGGCAGCTTTGATTTTCAGTTTCTGGTAACTGCACGGGCAATTTGATCTCTTTACTCCCAGTACAAATCTCTTGCATTGAACAATTTCTGCAGGGTTTACAGTTGCTTATGGCCTTTATAACAGAAGAAAAACCAATTAAGGGTTAGGCAAATATACCTATTTTCAATATGGCAAGCAGATTTCTCAGCAGATGAATAAGACAACTTGCTGCTTCATTTCTGGTAGCTACCTCTACTAAATACAACTAATAACTCCTTAAATCCCCACAATCCATCTCCTCAGGCAAGAAATCCACTAACTTCTATTCCCATGTTATAAAACAACCTTCCTTGGCTAAGTACCAGCAGTTAAACCAAGGATTAAAGGTGAAACTATCATGAAAAATAAACTGTAATATAAGCTTTATCTCATGGAAACGTGAAACTTTCTAAATATAATCAGTTTCTGAAATAATCAAGTTACTCTTTACCATCTCCCTCTCAGCCACGTTTCACTCTCCATTCTGTCTCCATGCAGACGTCAGGGGCAGATATTGACTGACAATGAGATCTATTATATCTTTTGGGGGCGGCTCTATTTCCCAGTAAAGGATGTATTAGATCTGTCAGCCATTACTCCTGCATGAAGCGAGAGTGTAGAAAGAAAGAGACTGCTGAGAGGATGATAGTGAAGAGTAACTTCATTATGTCCTAAATGATACAGATGAAGGATTTATTAAATTTTCATTTTCATCATAGATTCCCTTTAAGGGCTGACGCCACAAGAAATCGCATCAGTGTTGTCACATCAAATGACTGTAATAGCAGCTGAGGACACAACACTAAATATACTTTATCCTTGAGTCACTGTTTCAGATAAATTAACTCAACAGACGACCTTGTTAAGATGAACTCTCACCTCTTCATCTATCTTGTCCTCCTCAGCGTCAATCTGCCGCTCCTTGAGAAATCTCTGCGTCTTCTCTAACTGGAATTTCACCAGTTCCTCAAGGGCATCCTTTTCCTCCTTATCCACAAATTCCTGAACTGCTTCTCCCATCCCTCTCTCTGTTAAAAGAGACAGCTGAACATTCTGGAAGGATATAAAACCATGACTGAGTTAATGGGATTCATTCTGACTTGAGGAATGGAGTTATTTCTTCTATAAGCATTTAACTCAATGAGAGAAATGTACAACAGAACATGCCTTAAGGTGGCCATACATGGTTTGGCAAGCAAGCAGATCTTCTCCCAATATCCCCCACCTACGACCCATGTATAGCCACCTTTACTTCACTGTATCTGAAACACAAACTCTTTGACATTCCCAAATGGCCTGCACACAACATGGACTCATGCTTGCCCATTTGGCATGTCAGCAGAGCACACAAGTATCATAGCTGGGGAATTTGTGCTTTCACACACCCAGTGGATGTGATGAATAGAAATCAGATCTGAAGGCCAAAGCTGCCTTAGATACCAGTCCTTTAAACATTAGTAAACAGAGCAAGCTTCCCAATTGTTGTTCTTGCTGAGCATACACCAACTAACAGTCCAACTAAAAAGTAATTTCAACAGTAAATAAACCCAATAGGGCTGTTCTGCCCCCAATAAGGGGTAATTATATCTTAGTTGGGATCAAGTACAGGTACTGTTTTATTATTACAGAGAAAAGGGAATCATTTAACCATGAAATAAACCCAATAGGGCTGTTCTGCCCCCAATAAGGGGTAATTATATCTTAGTTGGGATCAAGTACAGGTACTGTTTTATTATTACAGAGAAAAGGGAATCATTTAACCATTAAATAAACCCAATAGGGCTGTTCTGCCCCCAATAAGGGGTAATTATATCTTAGTTGGGATCAAGTACAGGTACTGTTTTATTATTACAGAGAAAAGGGAATCATTTAACCATTAAATAAACCCAATAGGACTGTTCTGCCCCAATAAGGGGTAATTATATCTTAGTTGGGATCAAGTACAGGTACTGTTTTATTATTACAGAGAAAAGGGAATCATTTATCCATTAAATAAACCCAATAGGGCTGTTCTGCCCCCAATAAGGGGTAATTATATCTTAGTTGGGATCAAGTACAGGTACTGTTTTATTATTACAGAAAAAATGTAATAATTTTTACAATTTTAAATTATTTAATTAAAATTGACATGTGATATGTGACTATGTGATGTGGCCTTCCAGCAATTTGGAGCTTTCTGGAAACCAGGTTTGCAGATAACAGATCCCATACCTGTAACATCTATACAGGAAATAAGTGCCAACTATGATCAAAACCTTTACCTTCTCTGCAGTTTTGAAGTACTCTTTCACCAGGTCTTCCACTCTTAGCGTAGAGCCCTCAAACAAAGGCTTGCTGTCAAGTTTCCCAAAATTAATTGTGATATTGTCTGTAATTAAGAACAGGCAGCAGCAATGCTGTATCATATAGGATGTACAAATTGCATTTTATTCATGTACATTTTACAGATTAAATACTACAAAAATATACAGTGAAACTTCAATTTTACTTCCCCAGACATTATGTTTTGCTGAAAATTATGCCTTTTTTTTGCAGTCCCATACAGGTCCCAAACTGACTTTTTCCCCCAGGATTTTACAATTTTTCTATAATTTACTGCATTTTTCCCACAGCCCATAGGAAATTAAAGCATTAATGATCAACTATTACAATTTTTCGTTGTAATTAAATACCCAAGAATCCTGCCAATAAGGAAAGGAACATCACAGTGCAATGCATTGTGGGTTATGTAGTTCCAGCATGCTGTCTGTAAGCTGTGGAGAAGTTGTTACAATTTCTAACATCAATGGTTTAGTCCCTCCTCCCCTGCCAGGATTTTAAATGATGCAGACAGAGAAGAACTGTTTTGCAGCTGGATTTCAGCATATAAAATGGCATTTATTCCTACTTGTGATAGATATATTAGGGGGTTCTGTGTTGTGTGGAGCTCTTTAACACATTTTTGGCTCTTTAACATGAGTACAAAAACACTGAACAGTCCACAGCTTTAGGGGAAACATTTTCAGTGGTTTTAGTTATATGTAAATGTAATTGCTATTGAAAGCTGTTGCTGTCTTGTTGATTATATTCTCTGCAGTCCTTTAATATAATTAACAGAGGAGGATGAACTGATGTCGGATACAATGATGAAAGAGTGGAGAATAAACAGATTCCCCTTTCGACTGCATTAACATTTACATGCAACCTGGAAACCATTTACCTTCTTAAATGAATGCATGTATAAATATACGAGTAGAAAGCTGTATAGGGTGCAGATCCCCTTTAGTTACTTTAGAGGCAATAGGGGAATAAATCTGTGGCTTTGGATATCTGTATTGCAGGACCAATGGGCTGCCAGCAGTATGTACCTTTCTTATCCTTTTGCTCTTTATGTCTGAAGAAGTGGATAATGTCCTTGGGGTTGGCAGTCCGATCAACAAACTTCTGACTGAACCTTAGAGTGTTGAAAGGCTCAAAACCACCCGTGTAATCTACCTGAAAGAGGAAAGTAAAAATAACAGATAAAAACAACAAATGTAACAGGAACGGCAGAACAGAAGGTCAGGTAAAGAAATTCTACCCCGAGGATAGAAAACTAATCACACATCCTCTGCCGCTCTGTGCCGCTGATCTGAATAACAAAAAACCTGCAAGAAACTGTTGACAAACTGACTTGCTCTGCCTAGGTCTGATATTAGTAAAGAATGGCACATCTTCTATTATATTTTATAATACAGGTATGGGATCCCTTATCCGGAAAACCCATTATCCAGAAAGCTCTGAATTACGGAAAGTCTCCCACAGACTCCATTTTAATTGAATAATTAAAAATTTTAAAACTGATTTCTTTTTTCTCTGTAGTAATAAAACCGTACCTTGTAACTGATCCCAACTAAGATATAATTACCCCTTATTGGGGGCAGAACAGCCCTATTGGGTTTATTTAATGGTTAAATGATTCCCTTTTCTCTGTAATAATAAAACTGTACCTGTACTTGATCCCAACTAAGATATAATTACCCCTTATTGGGGGCAGAAAAGCCCTATTGGGTTTATTTAACGGTTAAATGATTCCCTTTTCTCTGTAATAATAAAACAGTACCTGTACTTGATCCCAACTAAGATATAATTACCCCTTATTGGGGGCAGAACAGCCCTATTGGGTTTATTTCATGGTTAAATGATTCCCTTTTCTCTGTAATAATAAAACAGTACCTGTACTTCATCCCAACTAAGATATAATTACCCCTTATTGTGGGCAGAACAGTCCTATTGGGTTTATTTAATGGTTAAATGATTCCCTTTTCTCTGTAATAATAAAACAGTACCTGTACTTGATCCCAACTAAGATATAAATAATCCTTATTGAATGTAAAACCATCCTATTGGGTTTAATTAATGTTTTATTGATTTTTTAGTAGACTTAAAGTATGGAGATCCAAATTACGAAAAGACCCCTTATCTTGAATACCCTTTGTCCCGTGCATTCTGGATAACGGGTCCTATACCTGTACTGACCTTACTTGAAAAGAACTATATTAATTCTGTATGTATTCCTCTATTATATTATATGTGATTTCAAAGCACAGAAGAGAAATTTTACCATGGCAGCAATGTAATTTATTGCATAAAAACAAGATAATTGGTGTAATGTTTTGATTCTGAAAGAAAGAGGGAAAGGGAACTGGCTATGCACAGTGTGCAGCACATACTCGCTGGGAAGGCTACAGGTATGTCAGCATCTGGGTCAGCATGGAGCATATAAAACCTGAGCCTGGTCCCTAAAGGCATCCTTACATTGATGAGCTGTCACTTTGTGTTTGGAAGCTCGGTATATATAACTTAAGCCAAGGTAAAATACATTTGCTTTCCTTAAAGCCAGCAGGCAACCAATTCAGATGCAGCTGTATAATTTAGTGAAACATGTGAGCCCAAAGTCATTGTCAGGGTCTCATTCTCAGCTGCACAATGGAACCCTTATTTACCATATTGTGAGATGGTAATGGATGGAGATGGATTTAATATTGTGCAGAGACAGCTGTGTCTTAGAGATGTTTAAATACCAATTATGGGAGATTCAAAGGCAAATATGAACATTATTACTCCAGAGACTGGGACAGCGAGACAAGTGTGAGTTATTGAAAGAAAAAAATTGTTTTGTGTTTTTATCTTTGCTTCCAGGTTTCCCATCAGTTCAGACTGTTCAAGGAAGGCACAAGGAGTGCTAAGGGAAATAAACTGTCCCAAACTTTTTTTTTCTTTCCGATTTAGAGCTAAAAGTTGATCGGGTCTAGCTAACCAGCAACTGCTGATTGGTTGATAGGGATGACTAAACCAGTAGCAAATTTGGCACCTTTTATTACATGTGGATTCCTTTTCAAAGTAATTAAATCCAAACCCTCCGGTGTACTAAGCAGAGTGGTAGCCAATAGGAATGGAGCAGGAGTTTTACAGAAATGTTGGTGTAACAGTTTTCTTTTTTCACGATATTGGGTGAATTCAAGCTAATTGGAACGCCGGTAATAGGTGCAAATGCTTCAGGGACCGCATCAACAAGCCGATGCAGTCCCCAATCCGACTAAATTTTTTAACCTGCCCGGTCGATATCTGGCCAATTTCAGGCCAGATGTCGGTCGGACAGGCCTATTGTTTTTGCCCCTACCGATATCGGCAACTACAATCTAGCAGCTCCAGTCCGACCCTTATTATTATTCTCAGGTCCTGATAGCCTCTGTGCTCAGTAGACAGCAGGTCTGCCGATGCTTACTAACGAAAGTATCACAGCAAATTCTTATTGAACCTGTGGGTAAAGATACAGTGATTCTACAGATAAAATAAATCTGTATTACAAGTAGGCTTACTTTGTTCTCAATCCCTATAACTTTTGAAATCCATGTACTTAGTAACAGCTGTCAGGCTGGCTCCTTATCATTAGAACCATATGACAGAGAATTATCTGTTCCCACTGCATATCACACACTGTACTTTGGCTTGGGCTTCATCAATGGGACTAATTATGTACCTGACTATTTTAGACTTCATAAATAGCACTAATTATGAGGCATATGCATAATAAAAAAAAAAATGGAAAATGTTCTCTTTGTGTAATATGAATCATTCTTCCCTGGTTTCAACCAAAGATAATATGAATATTGAAATCATTAAAAAAAAAAAAAAAAAAAGGACATGAAGCCCAGCCTTACCCGGAGTCGTATCAAAGGTTTATCCGGCTGCCGCGCATTTCCCAGACGTTCCCTCTCAGCAGTATCGAGCATCGCTTCTACCTGGCAGAGGTGAATTCATTATTAATTTAAAACTGGTGCTTTAGTCAGAAATATAAAGAATATGCTTATCTTGTTCCTCTCATTATTCCTCAACTGAATCAGAGTTGCAAGTGCCCTCAGTGAATTCCATGCCTGAAGCGTCAGTTCTTTGACACAGTCAGGCTCACAGACACAACCAATAACGCATTTGGTTTTAGGTATAATTGATTTTGCTATGTTTGAAGTCAACCTGATGAATAAATCCTCATACGGAAATACTGCTACGTGTTAAAGGAAGGTGTTAGGGGAAAATATATATTATAACACACAACAGCTTCATTGAGTTTTACAAGGGTGGAAAGAAGATGTACCTTCTCGATGCAAAAGGACTCGATCTCTTGCGTTACTTTAGGATTGTCTGGGTTGAATATATCAGGGTAGTCGCTTAAGACAAGGTCTTCAATGAAGAACTGGCGGACTGTCTGCAGGGGAATCTTCTGCATGTTCATTTTTTTGCCTTTAATTCGCAATAAACCCACATGCCTAGGAAAGAGAACAGAAGAATTGAGCAAACTAGGAGCCACAAAAGTAATCAAGAAAATTATGCAGAATATTATATACTAAACTTATTACCACTGCAGGTTTAGCAGCCATATAACAGTAATGAGCCAGGCCTCCAAAGCTGCCTACATTAGTGTCAGTGGCACTGCACATGCTCAGTATGTTTTGGGCAGCTGTTGAAAAGCTTAGGGGCCATCAGAAAACATCCACTTGAAAATGTTAGGCATTTCAAAATGTTTAAGGTTGAAAAAAGATGTACGTCCATCAAGTTCAACGTGTCTAAGATGGCAATCAGACCAGTCCCTGAAACAACTTGTAGTAAGAGCTATCTCCCATAACCCTGTATTCCCTCACTTGCTAAAAAGCCATCCAACCCCTTCTTCAAGCTATATAATGTTCTCATAGGCTTGGGCACCGTTTACATTTGTCCCCCAGCCTATCAAAACATTGCCCAGCCACCAAGCGCGCTGTCACTCAAGAAGTTGTTCAACAAGCTGTGCCGGAGACCAACATGTTAGTATGGGGGTAAGCTAGCGGGAGGCAGATCAGTTACAAATCAATAGCAGCGCTACGGTTTATGTAGGCATAGTGACACATTCCTGTTAAAACCATGCGTCGCTATCCCTTTAAATTTTAAAGCAGAATGCACCATTTTCTGAGCTGCCGTGTAATGTTAATCTGCACTAATTACTAATTAGCCTTTTATATTTTTAATATAGTGTAAATTGTTAGTTGGTTCCTAAGGTCAAGTAACTGACAGCAGCCCAGATTAAACAGAGAGGTCATCTTTGAAGGCACAGATCTTCCCTGCTGGGGCCTGTGGTGGTGGGCTATGAAAGGCTTTAGTTCTCCTTTAATATGAAGAAAACACAAAATGATCAAGCTTACTTTCACCAACCATGCTGTATTGGTTGGACAGTACTTGACGTTTATATTGAATTTATTATGCTTGTACCGCATATATCAATGTTTATATTGAATCTATTTCAGTATATTTATTGCAAGTCTTTATAAGTGAATATGTTTGCTACCACAACAGGCACGTTACAATATAGACAGGCTTTGTACACAGCATTATAAAAGAGCCCAGAGGCATTTAAACAGTTCCAAAGCAATGCAGGTGTATGAGTCAGCTCCAGCAAAGCCTGCAGAAGAGGGAGATAAAGGGATTACAGCTGACCTTCACCATTTACACGGTTAGGTCAAGTATTAAATCAGTAAAAGCTGACTTTTACAGCTTAGTAGCCTCTAGTTTGATATTAAAGAGAGCATTAGGCCCAATCGTACTTTTTTTCTGCTTCCCCTGGAGAGAGAGACGTCGCCACCGAACTTCCTGGCTGAGACACGTAGAAGAGTTGCTGTTCGTTCCTTGTTGGATTGATTTTGCACTCATGCTCGTGACCCCAAATAATCAGGTCCAAGAAATCATCCAAAAACTGTTCCGGGATGTAATTTGTTGGCCCGTGCTTGCTCCTGCAACAAAACAAAGATAGTGTTTATGGAACAAAAAATATTATCTCCTTGACATTTACTAATAGGAAAAACAAAAATTGAACCCAAAAGAAGGTATGGTATCTATTATACAGAATGCCTTGGTCCTGGGGTTTTCCAGATTAGGGATCTTATATAATTTAGATCTCCATATTAAAAATCATATAAACATTAAATACACTCAATAGGGTTGTTTGGTCTTCAATAAAGATGAATTATTCCTTAGTTAAAACCCAAGGGGTCCTCATCTGAGATCTGCAAACAACGCCTATTTGCTCCTCTAGATACCATTGAAAATTCAACTAGAAAGTCAAGTAGGGTGAGATAACGAGCTGACTTATTCTTGGAATCACGAATACATGGCTGATATGGCAATGTTTTGCAATAGCTGGTATGAGCTAAGAAGGATTTGATATAAAGATTGATCCTACAACTGAGCTTGATCCCACCACTGCCCTAAAGCTAACAATAACCCCTGCCATCTGAATTTAATATTCCCGTTCCAGTACTGGGGGTTACTGTAAGACTACACTCATCTGAAACCAAAAGTGCTCACCAACACCATTTTTGGCATCCCCCCCCACCCAGTCAATTAGCCACCCCCAGGATGGTAAAAAAATATATATATGCACTGGCCTGGGGAACTTTCTAAAGCCACCATCTTCATTACTTTCCCAGGCTTCCATCACAAAGAACTAGACTTGCACAAGAACTGTAATGTAAAACTGAAGGTATGGTTTGCACAAGCCCTTTTTGAGTTAATGGAATTGGTCTGCTCTTTGAACTAATTCTCTAGGCTGGATAATTTTGCTTTGCTCCATATCGGTAACTTTATAGGCAACTTCTGCTACTCATGGCCGGCTCCCCTGTTTGACATGACTCATTGTCACTGCTGTGCAATGGCTCCAAGTTTCCCCTACCAATATGGATATACAACAGTATGGGTCTTCTACCACTGTCCCCTGATATAGGGGTATGTTTGCTTTGCCCTTATTCAACTAATGTGAATTTATATGTATGAAGGGTTTGCAAAGGAGTCCTTAATGCACCAACATATTCTACTGTGTGACTTAGTAAAAACAAAGTTGAATAAATGGCAATGATGACGAAGACTCATAAACCAACCTACACCAGTGGAACTACGCATTGAAATAATTTTTATTGCAGGCATTAGCTGCACTCTAAAAGAGACACTGGGGCTAAATGGGACGCTGTAGCATTTCCATTTATATACTGCAGTGCTTCCGTGTCTCGTTAAAGGTTAAGACGAGTGATTTTCACTGCCTATGGGGAATAATCTAACCTATTCTCATTATTTCCTGCTGAGTCTTCTCGCAGGCTCCTGCATAGAAATAAATGGAAACCGCCTTCCATCAACAGTTTTACATAGAAATATCTAAGACTACATACTGTAGCGCAGGATCTATCAATATATAGACCTTTTTAAGAATTATATGAATTGTGCTGGTCTTTAGAACCCATGAAGTAAAGGTTAAAGAAAAAAGAGTTGTTATTCCCATCACAAAAAGTATTTTGATATACAGGTATTGGATCTCTTATCCAGAATGCTCGGGACTTGGGGTTTTCCAGAAAAGGGTTCTTTTTGAAATTTGGATCGCGTTACCTGAAGTCTACTAAAAATCATTTAAAAATTAAATAAACCCAATAGGATTATTTTCCCTCCAATAAGGATTCATTATATCCTATTTGGGATTACGTACAGGTACTGTTTTATTATTACAGAGAAAAGGGAATCATTTAACCATTAAATAAACCCAATAGGGCTGTTCTGCCCCCAATAAGGGGTAATTATATCTTAGTTGGGATGAAGTACAGGTACTGTTTTATTATTACAGAGAAAAGGGAATCATTTAACCATTAAATAAACCCAAGAGGGCTGTTCTGCCCCCAATAAGGGGTAATTATATCTTAGTTGGGATCAAGTACAGGTACTGTTTTATTATTACAGAGAAAAGGGAATCATTTAACCATTAAATAAACCCAATAGGGCTGTTCTGCCCCCAATAAGGGGTAATTATATCTTAGTTGGGATCAAGTACAGGTACTGTTTTATTATTACAGAGAAAAGGGAATCATTTAACCATTAAATAAACCCAAGAGGGCTGTTCTGCCCCCAATAAGGGGTAATTATATCTTAGTTGGGATCAAGTACAGGTACTGTTTTATTATTACAGAGAAAAGGGAATCATTTAACCATTAAATAAACCCAATAGGACTGTTCTGCCCCCAATAAGGGGTAATTATATCTTAGTTGGGATCAAGTACAGGTACTGTTTTATTATTACAGAGAAAAGGGAATCATTTAACCATTAAATAAACCCAATAGGGCTGTTCTGCCCCCAATTCAAGTCACTTGGGGGTGCCTAACATTTTGGCACCCCCAAGTGACTTTGCCTTTCCTTCTCCTTTAAAGGGAAACTATACCCCCAAACAAAGTAGATCTCTATAAAAATATATTACATAAACGAGCCCATATGTAAAACCCTGCTTCATCTAAATAAACCATTTTCATAAAAATATACTTTTTTAGTAGTATGTACCATTGGGTAATCATAAATAGAAAATTGCCATTTTAAGTATTAAGGGCCGCCCCCTGGGATCATAGGAGTCACAGTGCACACAAACAAGCCAAGGCACACATACATGCTAGGCCCCATCAGCCAATGAATGCACAGAGTTCTGTCTTTTACTTCCACACTACTTCCTGTTACAGTTAGAGCTGCATCACTTCCTGTCAGCTGTTCTCTGAGGGAGCACACAGCCTATCACAAAATGGCGGCTCAAGGGAAAAGATGTAAAAGAGCAATATTTACTGATATATATATTCCAGTTTGGTGAGATTCTTTAATAGGTCACGTAACATATTATAAACTATCTGTTGGTTAAGTATCCATTTTTGGGGTATAGTTTTCCTTTAAAGGAGAAGGAAAGGCAAAGTCACTTGGGGGTGCCAAAATGTTAGGCACCCCCAAGTGACTTGAATCGCATACCTTTTACCCCGGGCTGGTGCCCCTGTTGGGAGAGAACAGCACCAGCGCGGGGTACCTGCAGCGCTCCCTTCTTCCTGTATCGCCCGCGCATGCGCAGTAGAGTGAATAGTGGAACTTTAACAGAGAAGTCGGCTTTTCACTCTACTGCGCATGTGCCTATTGTGTAGTCTCAGCGAAACGAAGCCGGAAGGAGGAAGCGTATCACCCCAGGTAACCCGGACTGGTGCTATTTTCTCCTAACAGGGGCACCAGCCCGGGGTAAAAGGTAAGCGATTAAAGTCACTTGGGGGAGCTTAACATTTTAGCACCCCCAAGTATCTTAGCCTTTCGTTCTTCTTTAAATGCCCTAAACAAAAATTTCATGCCATAAATGTAAAATGACAATATAACCCTTTTACCATTTTCCTATAAATGTGCAATAACACAGTCATGTGTGGCATTATGTGAGGCATTATGTATCTGTATCTGTGTTTTATTCATGGAAGGACCCCCAAGACGTATGCATTACTTTCTAAATCTGTAATGGCCCTATCAATGCGCAGTGTGAGACTATCCTGCCATCTCCCACTTCCAGAATATTCCCATACCTGTTCTGATGGATAACAAACAAGTTAAACCAGCTGGACTCATCCTCTCGAGGACGCAGCATCATGACTTGTTTATTAACGAACATTCGATAGAGGCGCTCATCAGGTATGGACCCTGCATCGATAGAGAAAGACGTCATTTGTAAGGATATTAAAGAAAGCAGACATAGCAATGTGACACGAGAACACAGATACAGACATGGGGCCTCACCCTGGTGTGATAAACTGCCACTTTGCATTACACTAGAAGCAGAGAAAGCAATAATAGATAATGAAATACGCCGAGTTCCCTGGGGGGTCCAGGAGGGCAGCTACTCCAGCACAGCGTGTGATCCTGAATATACCTGTGGCTCAATAGAACCTCACGAGCATTCAGCACAAATAACTCATCTGCTTACCCTGACATACCGCAGTGCCTCTGCATCCTGAGAACGTATAGTAATGGATTTCTTACATATCACATTATTGTCATTTTAAAAAGAAATGTTACGTTAAAACAGAAGCAGATACAATCACTTAACAAAAGGAATGGCTTGGCTGTATTCGTTATTTACTTAACAATAAGGGAAATTATTTCCAGAAAGGAAAGTGAAGCAGCCATAGACTTTTTGGCTAGTCCTGTGCCGCGTAACGCTGAAGCCATTAATCTAGTGAAAATATTAAGAGGTGAATGTATAACTGTGTCTCTTTTGCTTTGTTTGCCCTGTAGCTTCCACAAATGTGTCACTGGCTTGGCATTCAGTACACCATGCCTTTGTATTTGTCTAATTAAAAAACATTTTGCAGTAAATAATATTGTTAAAATTCCACAACTTTTTCATGGTTTTCGTTAACTTCCGCGAAAAAGTCGTACTTTTCGCAATGACTACTAAAATTTTGTTATTCAATCAAGCTTTGGTATCGTGACTATCTTTTCGCCAGGCTGGGTCTGTAGAGCGCCATTGAATCCTATGGGAGGGTCCAAAATCATACATTTTGTTTCAAAGCCAGAAAGGTTTTCCCACCGTTTACGAACATTTGGATCCGAACATTTTGTGACTTTCCGAATGCAACCACAATCTTTTCGTACGACCGGTATAAGAATTTTTGGGACATTTCTGAACATCAGAAATTATCGTGGTTACTCTGAATTTTTTCCATATCGTGATTTTGTTTAGTAAATGGGCCCCTTAGTGTACAATAACATTTCAAAGCCTGACAGTTCTTAGGGCAACTTTTCAGAAAGGATGAAATTAACTGAGTTTTCAAAGCATTGAAAATGAGGAATAACAGCACTTTCCCATTAATAAACATAATTACTGAAGAAATAATTTAGCTGGGACTTGGCACTTCTCTTTAGGACATGGTGTAGTGCTCTGCTCTATCTATCAAAAGATACTTGACATTTTGCAGTAAATTGGGATCCTTCTTTTCATTTAATTGAATGGAAATCTTTTATTAAAAGTTTCTTTAAAAAGTGAAACACAATCAGGGAGTCTGATGGCAGAAGAAAGAAAAAAAATGCCAATCAGCAGATGTTTTTCCATTGTACCAAACGCGCCTATCATATTTTAAACTAAAAGAAAAATCTGCCTGCCGCTTGTGAACATTTCAGGATGATAAAAGCTATCCCTCGGTGACCCCATTATGGGCTAATGGACACACAGTCTGCTCCATGAGAAAAGCAGTATAATTGAGTTTCACCCCTACACCCAACCTACACCTTTCATGCTCTTTGCCAGACTTCTGTAAAATGCTCCTTATTTAGTTATTAACTGGTTTAATGCATTCAAAGAGTTCATTCCAATCTCCCAGCTGCACATATTAATCTAATATCCAGAAAGTGATACTAACAAGAATAAGAATTATCAGTTTTTCTATGCTGAAACATGAAGCTGTCCTTAAATGTCTCCTCCTTGTTTCATGTTTTACTCTTAGACCAACACAGCTGTCACTTTGAGCAGTGGGTGCCGTTTCACTATAACAGGGAAGGGGCACCGCAGGCCAAACTGTGCAATCTGCCTGTCAGGGCCACACTTCCCGCACAGCATGTCCTGCAGGTTGGAGAGGCTACCCGCTGCTCAACCCAGCTTAAGCGACAAGTGCACTTAGAAAGGAAATATTTTTTCATTGTTTTAACAAGGGGCCCATTTACAAAACCTTGATTAAGTATTTATGAGATAAAATCGTATTGTTTCTAACTTATTAAAGATTTCGTAAAGTCCACGTTAATTTCGTTAAAATTCCACAACTTCTGTGTGGTTTCCGTTAACTTCCACGGAAAAGTCGTACTTTTTACAATGACTACGAGCATTTCGGAATTCATTCAAGCTTCGGTATGGTGACTATCTTTTGGCCAGGTTGCATCTGTAGAGTGCCATTGAGCCCTATGGGAGACTTTCCTTGGGCCGGGTTGGAGCTGCAGAGTGCCATTGAGCCCTATGGGAGACTTTCCTTGGGCCAGGTTGGAGCTGCAAAGTGCCATTGAGCCCTATGGGAGGCTTTCCTTGGGCCGGGTTGGAGCTGCAGAGTGCCATTGAGCCCTATGGGAGACTTTCCTTGGGCCGGGTTGGAGCTGCAGAGTGCCATTGAGCCCTATGGGAGGCTTTCCTTGGGCCGGGTTGGAGCTGCAGAGTGTCATTGAGTCCTATGGGAGACTTTCCTTGGGAAAGGTTGGATATGCAGAGTGCCATTGAGCCCTATGGGAGACTTTCCTTGGGCCGGGTTGGAGCTGCAGAGTGCCATTGAGCCCTATGGGAGACTTTCTTTGGGCCGGTTGGAGCTGCAGAGTGCCATTGAGCCCTATGGGAGACTTTCCTTGGGCTGGGATGGAGCTGCAGAGTGCCATTGAGCTCTATGGGAGACTTTCCTTGGGCCAGCTTGGAGCTGCAGAGTGCCATTGAGCCCTATGGGAGACTTTCCTTGGGCCAGGTTGGAGCTGCAGAGTGCCATTGAGCCCTATGGGAGGCTTTCCTTGGGCCAGGTTGGAGCTGCAGAGTGCCATTGAGCCCTATGGGAGGCTTTCCTTGGGGCGGGTTGGAGCTGCAGAGTGCCATTGAGCCCTATGGGAGGCTTTCCTTGGGCCGGGTTGGAGCTGCAGAGTGCTATTGAGCCCTATGGGAGGCTTTCCTTGGGCCGGGTTGGAGCTGCAGAGTGCCATTGAGCCCTATGGGAGGCTTTCCTTGGGCCAGGTTGGAGCTGCAGAGTGCCATTGAGCCCTTTGGGAGGCTTTCCTTGGGCCGGGTTGGAGCTGCAGAGTGCCATTGAGCCCTATGGGAGACTTTCCTTGGGCCGGGTTGGAGATGCAGAGTGCCATTGAGCCCTATGGGAGACTTTCCTTGGGCCGGGTTGGAGCTGCAGAGTGCCATTGAGCCCTATGGGAGACTTTCCTTGGGCTGGGTTGGAGCTGCAGAGTGCCATTGAGCCCTATGGGAGACTTTCCTTGGGCCAGTTTGGAGCTGCAGAGTGCCATTGAGCCCTATGGGAGACTTTCCTTGGGCCGGGTTGGAGCTGCAGAGTGCCATTGAGCCCTATGGGAGACTTTCCTTGGGCCAGGTTGGAGCTGCAGAGTGCCATTGAGCCCTATGGGAGACTTTCCTTGGGCCGGGTTGGAGCTGCAGAGTGCCATTGAGCCCTATGGGAGACTTTCCTTGGGCCGGGTTGGAGCTGCAGAGTGCCATTGAGCCCTATGGGAGACTTTCCTTGGGCCGGGTTGGAGCTGCAGAGTGCCATTGAGCCCTATGGGAGACTTTCCTTGGGCCGGGTTGGGTTGTGTGCCCTTGGCTTGTTTGTGTGCACCATAAGTCATATGATCTCAGGAGGCGGTCCTTACATTTTTAAAATGGTAATATTAATTTTCTATTTAGGATTACCCAATGGCACATACTACTAAAAATGTGTATTTCTATTCTATTCTTTATTTAGATGATGCAGGGTTTTACATATGGGCTTCTATTTGCAATATATTTTATAGAGACCAACATAGTTAAGGGTATAGTTTAACTGTACACAAGTTGTGACATGTGGTCTTCTTCATGCATCTATGTTTGAATAATGTATCTTCCAGTGCACAGAATCAATAATAGTTAAGTGTCCATTGGTTTGGTGAAAACCAGTTGTAGCTATGAATTCAACATGCTAAAGAAACCCTGGAATCACAGGCAGGTCCAGGCTGTTGGTAAATTCAAGGTTCCTTTGTGCACTTAATGCACTTGTCATAATTTATTAAAGCCGACTGAAGAGGTGCTCTAGCGCTTGCCCCAAGTTGCAAGAACCTTTGTAAATAGTGTCAATGCACCCTTCATTTTCCATTCATTCAAGCACTTGAGTTAGTAAACGAGCCTTTGGTCTTTCCTTGTTAGTATCCCTTTTGGGTGATCTATTTCTTCTTTAAAGCTTTTCCCTGAGAAGTGGTTGGGTCATAATAAGAATAACATTTTCACACAATTTGTTGTCTGAGGCATAGCAAGATGCCCATTTCTTTTTACATGCTTAAGTTTATTTCTGGTACTTCAACAATTTCATATGAAAATTAAGATTCGGATCCGGGCGAATCCATTGTGGAAGAATCTGTATTCGACTGAATCCAAAAACAGTGGATTTGGTGCATCCCACTCTGAGTGTCACTTCCACTTGATTAAAGGCCAAAGACACCCTATTTCACTGGGGGGGGGGGGGGCGTGGCAATGTGATATTTTCAGTCAAGTGGAAAAGGTACAGGGCGGAACAGGGCTTTGTTAGTTTTTTCTCTGGGCTGGTGTAGTTTTTTTCCAAAATGGAGAACAGGCGTGTAAAAAGTGGAGTGCAGCATTACCGGTGATGTTGCCCAGGGCAACCAATCAGCAAATAAATTTCAACAATTAGAAAACCAAAGCAAAGCATCTGATTGGCTGCTATGAGCAGCATCACCAGTAATGACTGACTCCACTTTTTACACAGCATGATAAATATACCCCTTAACGTTCCTATCAATACTACTGTGTAAGTAAGAAATAAAAGTTTTATTCTCTAATATTTAGATTCACTTTACTACATAGCCAGCCATTTCTATGAAATATACATAAAGGCTTAACAAATACCAAGCCTGACTACATGCTCAGCAGCAAGCTGTACCCCCCCCCCCTACATAAGCTTTCCTCTGTGTGTGTGGGGGGGGGGGGGGGCACAATGTAGTGTGGATCAAGCTAAGCCAGCTTGCACCTCTGCAGGAGTGAGTGGATTTGCAATCCGGAATTAATCAGATAAACAAATAACCCGCTAGTATGCTTTATCCTCTTTAACTATTATTTGGATATTATACAGATATGCAATGAATTATTCAGAATTGTTGGGGCCTGAGGTTCTCTGGATACAAGCCTTCTACTGCTTCATCACTGTGCCTGGAACTTGAAAATATTTAAACAACAGAAAACCCACAAGTGTTTTGCCGTCAGTATGGCTTTATGCTAGATAAGCTACTGGATCATTAAATACAAATATTAATTGCAGAAACAAAGCAAATTCTAAAACATTGAAGAATTTGATATTTAAACAGGATTCTGTGCTAATTGTCTAAGCCAGGCCAGCATAACCTGAAGTTATTACTGTTATCCCAAGACCCGTTATCTAGAAAGCTCTGAAATACAGCAGTCCCATCACAATAAAACAGACTACAGGTACACAAATAAATGAAGCTAACAAAGGATATGGGGTCCAAAAAGTTCAAACTTCCAGCTGATTAAGGGGAAGGCATAAATCCTGAAGTCATCTGCAATTTGCCACCGAGGGGGATTAAGCCATCAGAGAAAAAGAGATTATATATATATATATATATATAAACAAACAGAGTACCGCACTCATAGGGACTTTATGAAAAAACAAAAAAGTTTAATGAAAAAAATCCGACATCCCTGAGGAAGAGCACAGTTTGGTGCTCGAAACGTCAGATTTTTTTCATTAAACTTTTTTGTTTTTTCATAAAGTCCCTATGTGTGCGGTACTCTGTTTGTTTATTGTATTGTTTGACCAGCACCGAGGGCATTTGCTTTTGTTTGAAGGGTGTGCTCCTTTCTGTTCTTGTATATATATATATATATATATATATATATATATATATATATATATATATATATATATAAAAAAGGGAAAGTTGTGCTCAACCACTAAATTTTAAACCATTAGGCGGGGGTGCAATGAGGTTGTGACCACAAAATACATGTTTCTATGTACTTTGTGGTCACAACCTCATTGCACCCCCGCCTAATGGTTTAAAATTTAGTGGTTGAGCACAACTTTCCCTTTTTTTGCTATAGCTTATACAGGAGCAGTGGCCAGCTCCATGTTGTAGCTCCCACCCTTCCCAGCTGCAGTCAGGTGATCCCAGTGGAGCCAATAAAAGGGCAACCATATGGGGGTTTTAACCTTGAAAGCAAGAAAGTCGCAGGTAAAACTTAGTCCCTTGGCTAAATGTATATTGAAGCAGTAGAATTTTTAATGAATCGCATAAGTCAGTGTAGGAACTGGTCAGAAGGGATGACTTTGACGCAGTTGGCCAGCTTGAAGTATATTGCAATATATGGACAAACAATCCCTGTTTTGCTTAAAGGGAAGGGCATTTCTTAGTAGCTTAATGCACCGCATGTCTTAATGTTCTATATATATTGATAATGGGTGAGTGCAGAGGATCTCTTGTTGTTGTTTCTATATATATATATATAGACATGGATCTCTTTCAAGTGTAAGCAATCCCAACAGGTCTCGTACGTGAGACTTTCCATACCCTGTATTAGCTTTGTTGCTCTTCCCTGGACATTCTCTATTTTAATACTGTTCCTTTATTGTACTGGAGACCTAAGCTGACCTGCATGTTCCATATAGGGTCTTACCAAAAGGCATATAACTTTTCTCACATGAATATATAGCCCTTCTAATACAGTAAAATCCCTTGTGGTACTTACTGCTGTGGCTGTATATTTTTATAGAACATTTTCTAACAGCAAAATCAACACCTCTTTAGAAAAGATTATTTTTACAAAAATAAATTTCTTTCATAACAGTCATAACTGGAAAAAATATCTCCCCTTTTTGACATGAGCTTGAAGTCCCCTTGCTTTCCAGAGAATGTATGCATGCCTGCTATGGAAACAAAGGGACAAGTCCATCGCTTTAACACGGATGAAGGTGGGCGAGGGGTAGAATAACTCTGCCAGCATAAAGAAGGTGGGGAAAGGAGGTGAACAGTGACAGAGGCAGACTGTAATTGCCTCTTCTCTTATGAATCATGTATGTCTGCATAAAAAATAATTGCTTAATTAATGTATTATGTAAAAAAGTTCTAATCGTGAGAGACAGGCTAATATTTCTAATGAGTGTAATTAGCTATGAGATACAGCCTATTATTCTTCTACATGGGCAGAACCTTCAGTGGGGAGATGCCAGACTCTATCTGGGGGAAACTTTAGGAAAAGCGTTTCTCATCAAATATAGCAGTCGCTTACCATAGCCACTTACCGAGTCCGTACAGGGCAATCTTTGAGCGGCCCTTCTGCAATAACACAGGGCTAATGTCTATCTTTTCTACAGATGTAGCACGGCCAAAGTGATTCACCAGCCCGGCACAGCTTAAAATATCCAAAGCACAAAGAGCATCAGCCTGTTAATGGAATCAGAAAATACATTCGATAGATGGTGATCCGTGACGTTTCAAGCTGCATGTTTCATAGCTCTTAACAGTTTATTAGATCCTTTTAGCTGCCATATACAGGTATGGGACCTGTTATCCAGAATGCTTGGGACCTGGGGTCCCGGATAAGGGATCTTTCCATAATTTGGATTTTCATACTTTGTCTACAAAAATGATCTAAACATGAAATAAACCCATTAGGACTGTTCTGCCCCCAATAAGGGGTAATTATATCTTAGTTGGGATTACGTACAGGTACTGTTTTATTATTACAGAGAAAAGGGAATAATTTAACCATTAAATAAACCCAATAGGGCTGTTCTGCCCCCAATAAGGGGTAATTATATCTTAGTTGGGATCAAGTACAGGTACTGTTTTATTATTACAGAGAAAAAGGAATCATTTAACCATTAAATAAACCCAATAGGGCTGTTCTGCCCCCAATAAGGGGTAATTATATCTCAGTTGGGATCAAGTACAGGTACTGTTTTATTATTACAGAGAAAAGGGAATCATTTAACCATTAAATAAACCCAATAGGGCTGTTCTGCCCCCAATAAGGGGTAATTATATCTTAGTTGGGATCAAGTACAGGTACTGTTTTATTATTACAGAGAAATAGGAATCATTTAAACATGAAATAAGCCCAATAGGATTGTTCTGCCCCCAATAAGGGGTAATTATATCTTAGTTGGGATCAACAACTACTGGACGTAAAAGTACCTGTACTTACAATACCCCCAGACCCAAAGGTAGCACTATTAGGAGTTACAAACAGCCTGGTAACCTCAGTGGAAAGTAGAACTCTACTACAACTATTAATGTACTATGCCAAATAACAAATTATCATAAAATGGAACAGACCCATCATTCCCACAATGGAGGAATGGAAGTAACTAAAGCTTTGCCATACTACAAAGCCACCTACCTCGCTAGAGGGTTCATGGACAAATGTATCAACATCTGGATGCTATGGGTGCTCAACTCAGAAACCAATAGCCCTCATGTCTTTTAAACTGTATTGACCATGTAATATGGACCACAACTCCCCCCTCACCCCCACCTTCCTCTCTACCCTACTTTTCTTGACTTTACCTTGCACTGTCTTTACCCTCTCTCCTCTTTCTTTCTATCTCCTATACTAAATTATCTTTATTTGTTTTTATTAAGTTTAAAAATCATATCTGATTAAAGAAGAAGAAAAAGGTAAATCGTAAGCAACCCCCAGTAATTATAATCATAATCATATATAGTCTGGATAATGGGCTTCCGGATAATGCATCCTATACCTGTATTTGAATAGGCTTATATCAGTGCTGTAGTCTAATAGAATCAATGGGGATTTCAAATTCCTTCTGCTGATGATACGATGACGTAAGGCTCTTGGGGTCTTGTTTATTCTAAGGTGAAATCGGACCATAGAATGCCCAAATTCAGCAAATTTGACAGCTCCCCATTCACTTTTGCAGGATTGTTAGGGGGCATATTTATCAAAGGGAGAAAGATCAGCAATTTCAATTTTTAATTTTTTGATAAATATGCTGGGGAATTATGGTGAACTGTATTTTTTTGCTTTGATAAACAAGTTAAAGGGGAACCACATTTTCTAACCAAAATTTGTTAAAGAGCCCCACACAACACAGAACCCCCTAATATACCTGTCACTGTAATCTGTTCCTTCAAAACATATGATGAAATATCATTGTTATATGCTGAAATCCAGCTGCATAAGTCGGTCTTAAGGCCCCGAATCAGCAGCTGGTATCTGCCGATTTACCTTAACCAGTATCTCAATCTTTATCGCAGAATAACTGCGGGATTCCACAGAACTTATTAAACAGTTTTCCTGCTCGGAAAGAAATTCTCCACATAAGCATGTTGGAGTCTAGCTAATGAGACAATAATTCGTTCACCTCCCGGCATCACAATTTTATGAAGATAATTTACCCCTGTTGGGTCATCATGGTTTCCATGCACACTGAAGACTGGCAGAGAAATGTTCAGATTGTTATCCTGGTAATTCACCCAAGGAAATCTATAAAAAGAGTAATAACGAGGGAAAAGGGGAATGAAACAGCTCACAATGAACGCCAAGTACCCATAAGCATAGTCGCTTCTTGGCAAGTTATTAAAACTGCTTTTCAGATCTAAATGAACTGATCCTCAGGGGGAGGAATATTTGCAGTAAAATGTTCTTATATTACCTGCTACACTTCATTCAGACTTTATTTATTAATATGGACATTTAAACGTAATTAAGTGTAAAGCTAATGCCCGGGCTCAGGGCGGGTTCTCTGCCTACGGATAAGAGCAGGCCAAGGACACATCTCACACACAGGAGGCACTCAGCACACCCCTCTCAGTACATCCAGAGAAACACTGTATCTGCTGTTGGTGCAAATCTTAGGATGAAGACACACACAGCTACTTGTAGCAGCTACTTGTCGTGGCTACTGAAACAGACAATGCTGATCATTTACTGATAACTCTATGTGTGTTATAGCAGAGGCAATCCTCAGTATTGTCTATGGCAGGGTATTTTCTGGAGTTTAGTAGCCATGAAAAAGTAGCTGCTACTAGTGGCTCAGTGTGTCTTCACCCTTATTGTAACAGTTAAGAGGGTGATCAGTTGACTGAATGACTTCGTAAGGCTCCCTATAATGTCAGCTTATTGTACTCAACATACCCTATCACATATGATACATTTTAAAAAAAGAAATCAAGACAAAAAAGAGTTCATCAGATATACCCAAAACAGTCATTATTTATCAAATCTTACTTGCTGTATCCAAAATTAACAGACTGGTCACTAAGAACCTCAAACTCTATGGGTCGATCGCCCATGCAGTACTTTCTCAGTTGCTCTAGGCATATGTGGAGGGTCCTTCTGGAGGGTTTGTTGTCATGAAAGAGATCTCCACCTAAAAGTAAGAAGTCAACCTGCACAAATAAAACATATTATGAATGAGCAGAAACTGATTGAGAGCAATGCAGTAAGCATGAGAGGGCAAACAGCCAGGACTGAAAGTAGGAGGAAAGTCAACAAGGCAGCGTTCAAGAGTATGAGAAGTGAGCAGGCAGTGCACAAGTGAGGATGAAAACTAAGGGCAAGGCAGGGATATTTATATAAGAAGCGACTTCTCAAAATATGAGAAGTAGGGCCTCTTTAGAAAGTGAGTATAAGAAGGACATAGAGGGTAAGTGGGTAGGAGAGTAATTAGTAGTAGTAAGACAGGGAGTATGAGACTTGAGGCCATAGCAGGACAGAAGTAAGAGAAGCAAGTAGAGGACAGTGAGTGTAAGAAGCGAAGATATAGTAGGACAGTGAGTATGAGAAGTGAAGATATGGCTGGACAGCAAGAATGGGAATTGAGTATGAGAAATGAGGACATAGCAGGAAAATAGGGATGCACTGAATCCAGGAGTAGGTTTGGGATTCGACCAAGATTCAGTCTTTTTAATCAGTATTTGGATTCGGCTGATTCCATGGTCCTGGCCGAACCGAATCAGAATCCTTAAGATCATGTGACTTCTCATCACATAAACACGGATAACGGATTCGTTATTCGTCCAAATCTTTCATAAAGGATTCGGGATTCGCCCAAATCCCAAAATAGTGGATTCTGTGCATCCCTACAGGAAAGCAAGCATGAGAAGTGAGAAGATAGTGGGTTAAATGGATATCAGAAGAATAACAGTGGTAGACATGGAGGGACAGTGAGTATAAAAATGGGAATTTAGGAAATTAAGACATGGCAGGACAAAGCAATTATGCAGTACATTTTAGAAGACTTAAGGCTTTTAGAATTCAGCCAGACCCACCCTTACTGGGGGCTTGGATGGATGGTGGCCAGACTGCATAACTGGGGAGTGGCCAGTTGGGTCAGGGGCATGGCCATGACACATTTATTTTTTCATTGGGGCCCAATTTACTTGTTGACAGCGGACTAATAACTGGGGCCCTGCTAACTTTGTACATATATGGGACCTGTTATCTAGAATGCTTGGGACCTGGGGTTTATCGGATACGGGGTCCTTCTGCGATTTGGATCTCTGCTAAAAATTATTTAACCATTAAATAAACCCAATAGGGCTGTTCTGCCCCCAATAAGGGGTAATTATATCTTAGTTGGGATCAAGTACAGGTACTGTTTTATTATTACAGAGAAAAGGGAATCATTTAACCATTAAATAAACCCAATAGGGCTGTTCTGCCCCCAATAAGGGGTAATTATCCTTATATGCCTCCTCGGAGACTTTAATGCAGTCCTCGCTCCTCATTTAGATAGACTGGGGCAGACTGGAACCCAACTTACCAGCCTAGCTAAATGGGCTGACGCCCTTGGCCTTATGGAACTGTGGAGATGGAAACATCCCGGGGAGGCAATACTCCTGCCATTCCCCAAGTTATGGCTCACTATCCCGAATTGACTTGGCCCTTGCATCAACCGACTTTGCACAATTGACGGTCTCCGCGGAATACCTTCCCAGAGCCTTTTCCGATCACTCCCCACTGCACTTAACATTAAATTTATCAACCAAAACCAGGCGAGCTGATTGGCGGTTATGCCCTCTGTGGTTGTCTAATGTAGATGTACGGGAATCCTCGCAAACTGAATATGTAGCATACTGGGAACGCAACCAGGACACAGCCCCTAGGGAAGTACTATGGGAGGCATCCAAGGTAGTGGCTAGGGGTACACTAATAAGCGAAATCACTAAAGCTAGAAATAAATTCAAAGCAGAGGTCAAGATAACTGAGATAGCCCTGGGGGAAGCAGAAAAAGAGTATACTAACACACAATCGGAGGAATCATATCAACTCCTTAACCAAGCACAAAGAGATGTAGAGCTAGCCTATACCAAAATTACAAGGAAAAGGCTACTTTACACTAATCAAAGAATTTTTGAGCAAGGAGAGAAGGCCGGCAAATTGCTAGCCTATCTCTCCAAATCCAGGGACTCACAAACCCTTATCCCCAGAATTAGAGACTCCACTGGTGCCTTTGTTACCACTCCCCCTGAAATTCTTGATACTTTCACGAAATACTACCAGAATGCCTACCAGTCAAAATACCATGCTACTCTAGAGGAACTCACACACTTCCTTGATAGGATAGAGTTTCCAAGCCTACCCCTGACAGAGGCAGCCCACCTGAACGCCCCTATTACAGAATCGGAAGTGGCAGAAGCACTAGCGGCTCTCCCCCCGGGTAAGACCCCGGGACCTGATGGATTTCCAGTAGCCTGGTACAACCTACAGGGTCCTCTCCTAGTACAACATCTTCACCAAACATATCTCAATGCTATAGAAAAGGGTCAACTACCTCCCTCCTTTTACGATGCCACCGTGGTTCTTATAGCCAAAGAGGGCAAGGACCCAGAAACATGCGATTCCTATAGACCCATTTCGCTTATCAATACCGATGCTAAAATATTTGCTAAAATTTTGGCACGTAGACTAGCCAGGATAGCCCCTCTGCTCATACACCCAGACCAGACCGGCTTCATGCCTGGGAAATCCACCTCTCACAACCTCAGAAGGGTCTATACCCACCTCCAACTCAAACATGACAATAGTGGCTCACGTGCCCTGGTCTTATTGGATGCGGCCAAGGCATTCGATTCAGTAGAATGGCCTTACTTATGGGAGGTACTGAGGAGATTTGGATTCGGATCACAATTCATCAGTTGGATCCAACTGCTATACAAAAAACCAATGGCCCGCATTAAAATTCACGGTACCCCATCTGAGCCATTCCCACTCCATAGAGGCACCAGACAGGGCTGTCCCCCCTATTATTCGCATTTGCCATTGAACCGCTTGCCCTGCTAATACGACAATCCCCCAATATAACCGGTTTCAAACAACACACTATGGAAGATAAACTAGCCCTATACTCTGACGACCTACTACTTTTTCTAGCTGACACTTCCACCTCCATGCGGGCGGCCCTCCAGGTACTTTCCCTATTTGGTAACTACTCGGGTCTCCACATAAATAAAGAAAAATCAGTAATACTTCCGGTAGACCCCAGACTGAACCCCCCCGATAACACCCATGGCCTACGCTGGGTTACTAAATTTAGATATCTAGGAATACAGATCTCACCCTCAACCACACCTTACATAGCCGACAATATTGAACCTCTCATTACTCAGCTCAAAACCACTATAACCTATTGGGCCAAACTCCCCCTTACGCTATGGGGCAGAGTAAACTTGTACAAAATGATTTATCTCCCCAAACTCCTGTACAAGCTACACAATTCACCGGTCTGGGTTCCCAAAAAGACCTTTCAAAAATTAAACTCAATACTAATTCCCTTCCTATGGGCCAACAAGACCCCTAGAATATCCTGGAAATCTCTCACGGCCCCAGTGTCAGAAGGGGGACTGGCTCTCCCACACCTACACTTATATTTCCTGGCCAGGCAGTTATACTACATACATACCTGGCTTCATGCAGATGAGAAAGACCCGGGATTCCTTATCCTGGCCCACCAGATTGGCTCATCAGAGGCAGTCCAAAACACTACATACAAAAGGCCCTCAGACTATCCTAGATGCCCCACAACAGTTACTGTCCCAGTCAGGGCATGGAAAGCAGCATCTAAATTACTCAATCATCTTACTCCCCCGATTTCTCCTTTCTTCCCCCTATGGAGCAATTCTAATCTACCGCACCTGCAGGGCCTCCAAGACGTACATTACTGGGCCCAAATGGGTATCAAGTACCTAGGCGATATAGTGGTTGAGGATAAACTTCCCACCCTGGAACAGCTTCAAGGGAAACTAGATAGACAGGACATTCAAATATTTCGCTACTTCCAACTCAGGCACGCCTTCAAAGCTCAATTTATGACACTGGAGCTAGCAACTACCCCCTCGAATATCGAACTAGTATTAAGGAACCCCTGTACAGGCAAATTAATCTCCAGATTTTATAAAACTCTGCTGAACAGTATTTCACCCCCTTTCAACACGGCCCGCTGCAAATGGCAACAAATAATTCCCAACATGACAAACGAACAATGGGATGAATCTACTGATGTGCTATATACTGACCTGATCTCAATTCGCGACAGACTAATACAATATAAGTTTATTCACCAATTGTATGTTACCCCCCTCAAACTGCAAAAAATGGGACGCAGCCCTGAGGCCACATGCCCTAAATGTCATAACACAGGGTCCTCTTTCCTACATCTAGCCTGGGAATGTCCACCAATCCAAAGCTACTGGTCTAAGGTAACTAAATACATGGCAGATAACTTGGGCCTTCCTAATCTATGCACCCCAGAGGTATGCCTACTGGCCCAGATCAAAGATCTTGTGCCACTCAACAAAACTAGATCCCTATACCGAACTATTCTGTACTATGCTAGGAAAGTCATAATACAAAACTGGATGGGCAATAACGTACCCTCACCGGAATTATGGCAAACCCTCATTAATGCAGCGCTGCCCTCTATCAGACTCACTTATGAAGCTCGTGGGTGCCCCTGGAAGTTTGAAAGAATCTGGTCCCCTTGGTTGGAACTAAATCCTGGTATACCCGATGGGACATGAAGATCCCAGCTAATTAACCCTTATACCCTGAAATGGACCGCTATGCTAACTTCGCCCAATCCACCCAGTGTAATAATTACTGCAATAATGTTGCAAAACACAAATACTGTACTGTTCGCCCTCTGTATGGTAAACCTCTGTACAATGTTATCCTCACAATGTATGTAAACTATACCGTGACAAAGCTATGTACTTCCGTTGATCCCTCTTCTCCTTCCCCTCCCTTCCCATCTTTTTGTGTTAAAAAACAATAAAAATGAAAGTTTCAAAAAAATAAGGGGTAATTATATCTTAGTTGGGATCAAGTACAGGTACTGTTTTATTATTACAGAGAAAAGGGAATCATTTAACCATTAAATAAACCCAATAGGGCTGTTCTGCCCCCAATAAGGGGTAATTATATCTTAGTTGGGATCAAGTACAGGTACTGTTTTATTATTACAGAGAAAAGGGAATCATTTAACCATGAAATAAACCCAATAGGGCTGTTCTGCCCCCAATAAGGGGTAATTATATCTTAGTTGGGATCAAGTACAGGTACTGTTTTATTATTACAGAGAAAAGGGAATCATTTAACCATTAAATAACCCCAATAGGGCTGTTCTGCCCCCAATAAGGGGTAATTATATCTTAGTTGGGATCAAGTACAGGTACTGTTTTATTATTACAGAGAAAAGGGAATCATTTAACCATTAAATAACCCCAATAGGGCTGTTCTGCCCCCAATAAGGGGTAATTATATCTTAGTTGGGATCAAGTACAGGTACTGTTTTATTATTACAGAGAAAAGGGAATCATTTAACCATTAAATAAACCCAATAGGGCTGTTCTGCCCCCAATAAGGGGTAATTATATCTTAGTTGGGATCAAGTACAGGTACTGTTTTATTATTACAGAGAAAAAGAAAATCCTTTTTAAAAATTTAAATTACTTCCTTATAATTAAGTCTATGGGAGAGGGTCTTTCCATAATTCAGAACTTTCTGGATTACAGGCTTCCACATAAGGGATCCAATACCTGTAGTATGTAGCCCCATGATTACTAATGGTGGGCCTGTGTGTGTGTGTTTATGTATTTATTATGCAGTTTATTCCTATTAAATTCAAGTTTTACAAATTTAATATACATGATTTTTTTTTCCAATAAACGTTAGATATTTATTAAACGCAAGGCTGCACGCTGTTGCTATAAACACCACAGATATGCCAACAGGAATGTGCATCAGTTCCATACACTATGGTGACAGCTGCCCTATCACTACTGTCTCGTCCGTGCCTGGGCTGTTAATATGCCCGAGGCGCTGATACAAGGAGGTGAGAGCTAACTGATTTGATTTTCATTGAAGGAACCATAAATAGAAAGGACAGGATAAAAAAAAATATAACAAAATATTTAATAATGTTTAGTGACAGATATGGTCGCTCATATACGACGAGCAATGGGTTGAAAATCAGCAGGTACAAAACCCCTGTCCCCACAACAGCTGTTTTCTTGTATTTCATCCTTCCCAATAATGATACTGGTTGATGCTGACTAGAGACACAAATGCAGTTCTGTGTATAGGAAATGTTTCCTATGTTGCTGGGCAAACTCTGGCAAACAAAAGCTCCATTTATTATCGATATCTGCATACAAATGTGATATGGGATTCTGAATTAGTTTAGAATTTGACCAACTGATCTGTAAAAGATAAACTAGTTTTGTGTGATTAACTGTACATGGATGGTTTTTGAGTAATCATAGGAGACATATTGGATAAATGGGAAAAAAACCCTAATTTTGTAGGCAATTATGACAAATATATAGTGTTGGTTTCCCTTTGGGCTAAAAATGAATACTGCCTGTATTTATAAAGCGCCACCGTATTCCACAGCACTGTACAATAAGTTGGTTTCATACATTGGGCATACAAAGTAACATATAAAGCAATCAATAACCGATACAGGAGGGGAAGGGAGCCCTGCCCAAAAGAGCTTACACTCTACAAGGAATTACTGCATTTCATACATTGGGCATACAGAGTAACATATAAAGCAATCAGTAACCGATACAGGAGGGGAAGGGAGCCCTGCCCAAAAGAGCTTACACTCTACAAGGAATTACTGCATTTCATACATTGGGCATACAGAGTAACATATAAAGCAATCAGTAACCGATACAGGAGGTGAAGAGGACCCTGCCCAAAAGAGCTTACAATCTACAAGGAGAAAGGGTTGAGACAAAAGGGGGGAGATTTATTAAGACACAAACGCTCGGAGTGTCCATTCGAATGCTCCGAGCGTATTTTCGCCGATTTTTTCATGCTTGCGCGAAAATTTCGGAAAGGTTCTGCCGCTGTTTACAGTCGTTCGGTACGAAAATTTCCTGACTTTCGGATCGTCAATAGGATATTATCGTGACTAATCCGATTTTTTTTGTAAGCATTTTCGTGATATTTGGGATTTACAGATATGATCGTATACAATCCGAATTTTTCCCATTCGGGATTCAAACTTGTGTTTTAATGAATCGGCCCCAAGGTGTGGGCGGGACTAGTGGGGTTTTGGTGGAATTTCTCAATAAATCAAAACAACCAATAAACCAAAATGCAAGGAACTCTGCACCCTGCCCTATGTTTTGTACACAAGGCCTCAGGTTTTTCACATGATTCTTTGAATAAGCATAGTTGGATGTCCCTCAATACCCCCCTTTTTCAATTTCCATATCAACTTGATCTCTAAGTAATACAGTAATCTATCTAAACCATTACCCCAGAGCTTCCAGTGCCCCCCCATCCAGCTTGCTCGCTCTTATATGAAATATAACATCAGCCTGTAAAGTCCTTACTTTATTAATGTATTTAAATATATTGAATATATTTCAAGGCCTGTCATATTACCCTGCCCTTTCCCTCTTCCAACCCTGTATAATAAGCCCCTTTAGCTCTTCCTAATCAGTGTAAATAGCTTATGCACCGTATTAGTCATTTCCTTAGCACAAAGTAATCCTTTGAGGAGATGCTTAGGCTCCCTGAATATATCTGCAGGTTCAAACCGCTTGAATAAAGCTGAATAGAAAATAGCATAAGCCATAATTGCATCTTTGCTTAAAGGAAAGAACAAATCAAATGCTTTCAGGAACAATAAATAGTAATAGAAACAGTTCTTAGCTAGAACTAATTTAAAACTATAAAAATGCATAAGGATAACTTTATCTAGATAAAAACAAAGTACAGTATATGATTTTTTGTATACAGGTATGGGACGTGTTATCCAGAATGCTTGGGACCTGGGATAAGGGATCGCTCCGTAATTTGGATCTCCCATACTGTAAGACTACTAAAAATTATTTGAACATGAAATAAACCCAATAGGATTGTTCTGCCCCAAATAAGGGGTAATTATATCTTAGTTGGGATCAAGTACAGGTACTGTTTTATTATTACAGAGAAAAGGGAATCATTTAACCATTAAATAAACCCAAAAGGGCTATTCTGCCCCAATAAGGGGTAATTATATCTAAGTTGGGATCAAGTACAGGTACTGTTTTATTATTACAGAGAAAAGGGAATCATTTAACCATTAAATAAACCCAATAGGGCTGTTCTGCCCCAATAAGGGGTAATTATATCTTAGTTGGGATCAAGTACAGGTACTGTTTTATTATTACAGAGAAAAGGGAATCATTTAACCATTAAATAAACCCAATAGGGCTGTTCTGCCCCAATAAGGGGTAATTATATATTAGTTGGGATCAAGTACAGGTACTGTTTTATTATTACAGAGAAAAGGGAATCATTTAACCATTAAATAAACCCAATAGGGCTGTTCTGCCCCCAATAAGGGGTAATTATATCTTAGTTGGGATCAAGTACAGGTACTGTTTTATTATTACAGAGAAAAGGGAATCATTTAACCATTAAATAAACCCAATAGGGCTGTTCTGCCCCAATAAGGGGTAATTATATCTTAGTTGGGATCAAGTACAGGTACTTTTTTATTATTACTGAGAAAAGGGGAATAATTTAAAAAATAACTAAATTGTTTGATTACAATTGAGGTTTTCTTGATAACGGGTAACTCTTGTGAACCCCCATTACCCTCCTGCACAATAAACAGACATTCCTTCCTCAGGTTCATTTGCAATTTAATTTCCATTATCTATTTTCCCATTACACAGGGGCCTATTTATTTTCCTTTCAGCCGTGAAATTCTACCAAAATATCAGCTAATCTGGTGGTCTAAAATGTTTTTGTGCATTCGGAAACAGCCCTGCTGCCTGGTATATATATCTATATAGATTTATGGCATCTCTGTAGATATGGTATATTCCGGTAATAACAATATATCATCAATATATGAACTGTCAGCCTAAATTTTATTTAAAAACTATACTCATAATGCAAATTACGGATATTAAATCATTCTCATGATGGAGGAAGGGGAAGGACACCGAACGCACTCTGCCTTATCTCCCATAAAGCTTCATTAATATTTAGATCTGGTGACTGAGCAGGCCATTGAAGTGTCTGATTTCACCTTGGTGTAATGTCTTGGAATATGCAAACATCTGGGTACATTTAGTTTACACTGCAGGGAGCAAAAAAAAAAAAGACAAATAAAGGGCAACATCTGAAAATTAGGTTTTCCCAAAAGAGAGTAATTACTATTTTAAGAGCTACAATGGGTTGGCTTGCCTATTTAAATATAAACATATATATCAGAAAGAAGCAAAGGACAAATCAGACAAACCCCTTTATTAATTTATACAAGGTTTCCAGTAAGGAAGCCCTTACCAAGACACCATCTTAGAAAATATACAGCTTTTCACAATAAGAGGCCCAATTACGAAACAATCTTGAGATAATGTCGTATTTTTTCTAACCTTTAGAACATTTCGGATTGTATGCGAAAAATTCGTTAAAATTCCACAAGTTTTTTGTGGTTTTCGTTAAATTTCCCACGGAACAATCGTACTTTGCACAAAGAATACGAACATTTCAGGATTCGTTAACGCTTTGGTTACACTTTCCTCGGGACTATCTTTTCGCCGGGTTTGATCTGTCGAGCGCCATTGAGTCCCATGGAAGGCTTCCAAAGCCAGACATGGAAGGCATCAAAGCCAGAAAGGTTTTCGTGGCATAACAATATTTTCGGCATGAAAATATTGTGACTTTCAGAACACAATTGCAATATTTTCGTACATACGACAAAAGCATTTTTGAGACATTTTAGAACTTCAAAAATTATCGTGCTTACTCCGAATTTATACCATATCGTGGTTTAAGCCCAGAAAAAAATTGGATCGTAGTAAATGTGCCCCTATGACACAGAAAAGACAACTTGACAGTACATTTCTGAGCAAGAGCATTTTAGGATTTGCTTTAGTAAATAACTTAGTAAGTACCATTCGCTCCAGTCACACTGTGGGGCACATTTTCTAAGATCCGATTTTTTTCTGGGCTTAAAACACGAAAATGCTTTTATTGTTTGTACAAAAATCTTGCAATTGTGTTCCGAAAATCACAATATTTTCGTGCCGAAAAGTTTGTTAAGCCACGAAAACCTTTCTGGCTTTGATGCCTTCCACAGGACTCAATGGTACTTGCCAGATCAAACCTGGCGAAAATACAGTCCGGAGGAAAGTGTAACCAAAGCGTTAACAAATTCCTAAATGGTCGTATTCTTTGTGCACGATTTTTTTCATGGAAATGTAACAAAAACCACGAAAAACTCATGGAATTTTTTCTACGAAATGTTCTATAAATTAAAAAAAAGTTAGAAAAAATACGAAATTATCTCAAAATTGTTTAGTAGTGCCCTTGTGTGTGACTCTCCTTCTCTTTTACCAATCTAGTTGTATGTTTCTGCGCAATTTCCTCTTTCTATGGACTAGCGACCAAAACCCAACTGCATACTCAGAGTGAGGGCGTTGCTGCTGAAAAGTGACGCGTAATGGTAACTAGCACTGATATTCAAATGAAACCACTATAACCATGTTAGGTGTGAGTTTTGCCAATTAACAAACAGCCTACTGCAATCACTATTTCAAAATGCCTGTCCTGTTTTAAACAGACAACCCTGACCACTTATATATCACTGTATAATGCTGGATCATATATAATGACTGAATCTGTATAAATGTATACCTTGATTAAATTACTCTTATTACTTAAGTTTGTAAAATGTAGTTTCCACTGTTTCTTTTTCAAGAGGCTATAGTGGGTTATACAGGTATCGGACCCCTTATCCGGAAACCCGTTATCCAGAAAGCTCCGAATTATGGAATGCCCGTCTCCCATAGACTCCATTTTAATCAAATAATTCAGAATTTTAAAATTGATTTCCTTTTTCTATGTAGAAATAAAACAGAACCTTGTAATTGATTCCAAGTAAGATATAAATAATCCTTATTGGGTGCAAAACAATCCTATTGGGTTTAATTAATGTTTTATTGATTTTTTAGTAGACTTAAGGTATGGAGATCCAAATTACGGAAAGACCTCTTATCCGGAATACCCTTGGTCCCGAGCATTCTGGATAATGGGTCCTATACCTGTAGTAATAGTCACCATTTTGGTACGACAAAATAGTAGGGTAAAGGAGGCCGATTTGGCAGCTTATCTGCCCGTGTATGGGCACAAACGACGGTCCTGCCGACCCACATCTGGCCAGAAATCGGGCAGATCTCGATCGGGCAGGTTTGATTTTTCCATTGGATCAGGGAACGCATCGGCTCATTGATGCAGTCCCTGAACCGACGGCACCCATAGCCGCTCTTCTAATTCGATCATTTGGCCCCAGGGCCAAACGACCGAATTAACCCAACATTGCCCACCGTAGGTGGGGATATCATGAGAAGATCTGCTCATTTTGCGACCTCGCCAAACGAGCGGATCTTACCGTGTATGGCCAGCTGCACTATGTAAGACTACTACTCATTAGGCGTCCTCTTTCATTTCTTTAAAATGTGGCATAAATTTTGAAGCTGATAACATTTTTATTTTCCCCAGTTATTTCATATTTCCTTATAAAAAAAAAAAAAACCAGAAGGGAAATATACATTGCTGTCACCTATTACACAGAGATCTTAAATGCTGCATACAAATGAAGCCAAAAGTCACATATGGCAACCAGGCATGACACTAATTGCATTTAGAACCTATCCAAATTACCATTAGAAATGCTGAAAAATAAAATAACATCATGGCAATTTTATCTTTCATATCAAGCTGAATGCACGCATGGAGAGAGTTTAGCAACCGTGCAACTAAATTTAAAGAAATAAATATAAAAACCATAAAAAATGTGGTTGAACTGAAAATGCATTTCTGAATGTATTTATTTATCTATATAACACAAGTGAATACTGTGCTTTACTAGGTGATTTGTCTGATGTTTGTAACATAATAATAAAGTGGTATAGTGGCTAAAACTGCAGCTTGGAGCGCTGAGGTGCAGGGTTCTATTCCAGTCTGGGCACTATGCTCTCCACATCCTTGGCTCAGTTTCCTTCCATACTCCAGGATAAATACAGGCAGGTAAATTGGCTATAGTGTGTCAATGTGATAGGGACATTAGACTGCAAGTTCCACTGGGGCAGGGATTGATGTATAATCCCTGTAAAGCGCTGCAGATTACATCGCAGCTATATGTTTGTATATATAAAGTGCTACTTATGTATACATAATAACTGATAATAATTTGAGGTTGAAAAGGGAAAATATCTGTCAAATTCAACCCTTTTGTCTAAATTAAACCTGCCTAGTTGTCAGCTGATACAGAGAAGTTAAAAAAAATATAAAAAAAACCATATGAAGCCTCTTCAATTGGCTCAGAGGGGTAAAAAATTACCTTTTTGGCTTCAACAGAAAGTTTGACCAATCCCTGGATTAACTAATAGTTTCAGTTAGATGGACCCTCCTTTTCCTAATCTGAATGGATGCCTTTGTGCCTCCTGAAATGATCTACTGGTGAATAAAACATTATTGTATAATTTTCTTATATATCTATACATAGTTATCCCTCCCACAGAGTGGCCCATCACCAGTGTAAACCAACCCCACTTAGCCAGTTTTTTCCCCATAATGAGCCTTTCCATACCCTTTAAACATTAAATAAACCCAATAGGACTGTTCTGGCCCCAATAAAGAGTAATTATATCTTAGTTGGGATCAAGTACAGGTACTGTTTTATTATTACAGAGAAAAGGGAATCATTTAACCATCAAATAAACCCAATAGGACTGTTCTGCCCCAATAAGGGGTAATTATATCTTAGTTGGGATCAAGTACAGGTACTGTTTTATTATTACAGAGAAAAGGGAATCATTTAACCATTAAATAAACCCAATAGGGCTGTTCTGCCCCCAATAAGGGGTAATTATATCTTAGTTGGGATTAAGTACAGGTACTGTTTTATTATTACAGAGAAAAGGGAATCATTTAACCATTAAATAAACCCAATAGGGCTGTTCTGCCCCCAATAAGGGGTAATTATATCTTAGTTGGGATCAAGTACAGGTACTGTTTTATTATTACAGAGAAAAGGGAATCATTTAACCATGAAATAAACCCAATAGGGCTGTTCTGCCCCCAATAAGGGGTAATTATATCTTAGTTGGGATCAAGTACAGGCACTGTTTTATTATTACAGAGAAAAGGGAATCATTTAACCATTAAATAAACCCAATAGGGCTGTTCTGCCCCAATAAGGGTAATTATATCTTAGTTGGGATCATGTACAGGTACTGTTTTATTATTACAGAGAAAAGGGAATTATTTAACCATTAAATAAACCCAATAGGGCTGTTCTGCCCCCAATAAAGAGTAATTATATCTTAGTTGGGATCAAGTACAAGGTACCAACTAAGATATAATTATATCTGTCTTATTATTACAGAGAAAAATGGAATAATTAAAAAAAAACTGAATTATTTTATTAAAATGGATTCTATGGGAGATCCTCCCATAATTTAGAGATTTCTGAATATATGTACTGCAAAATATTGAAGAACAAGTTAGTTCCCCAAAATCTTAAGGCAAATAATGCAATTTGCTCATTAAGATGCAAGATTTGTTCTGTCTGCCAATGTCCTTCAGCATTTGTTGTTCTTTTTCAGCTTTATATAATTCCAAACAATGCTGAGCTCCCGAAGGTTTCACATTTGCAGTTAATGCAAGAGGAATAACAAGCAGACAAACGGCGGTTGGAGGGCACATGAAATGGTACAAAGGTCCCCAGAACAATCTGAGGTGAGTGACCCCTCAAATCTGCAAATCTGAAGGTATTGGTATAGAATTACAATAAGTTCAAATGGCAATAGATTTAATAAACAAAAACATTATATATATATATATATATATATATATATATATATATATATACGTATCCTCTTTGCTGACTCGGCGGCTGCACAGTATGGTAGTAAGTTACCGAAAGATGTATTTAATCGCCTAAATACTCTCAAGAAAAGGGAAATTGATTTTTACCTTCATGGGTTATATCTATCTGATTATTACAGACAGTGTAAAATCCCAAGGGGCTTTAGGATACATAATGTACCTACTGTAGGACGGTCTAGTGCCGATTTTTGCAGTAGGTGGTGTGGCATCCTGAATAAATGTTCTTTTGATCTTATGTTGCTGGTTATTGAGGAATCAGCGAAGGAACTTGTTAAGGTACAAACTGAAGTAACTGAATTAGAAGGGAATTCATTGGTAATTTTGAAAACTGATCAATCTATTAACTGGCTACATAAGCTTGAATTAAGTGTACAACAATATCGGCAGGATCTGATAGCCTTTAAACAGGCTAAGGTTATTAAAGTTGAACAAGATTACAAAGATCGGAGGGTGTATGGATGGCTTACTGGTCGGTCTGATGGTGGGAGGAGAATTAGACGTAATTTTAGAAAAGAGCGTCATTTAACTACGGTGGATAGTTCGGGTGACTCCCCTGTTTCTGATGTTGAGTCACCTCGTCCCCCCACATCTTGTGCTATTCCAGATGGCCTAGGGCTAAGTGTATCAAGTCAGGGTCGTTTTTTAGGAACAGGTCTAGGAAAAGAAACCACATCCGGAGGGGTGGCGGTAAACCGCAGAGGCAGACCTCCCAAAAAACCGATACAGTAATTTTTAATTTGAGTAAACATGTGTTGACACCGGGGGAAGTTTCTCTGCTCTCACGTGGTTTATCCTTTATACCTGTAAATGGCATTGATGCGTTTAATCTTGAGGTTGATATCTTCAAGTTTCAACGCAAATTGAAATTGAAGGATCATTTTAAAGACCAAGTTGAGACTCATTGTGAGAAATTCCGCCCGGTGAGCACGTTCGACCCGCCCAATACGGCCACCTCTATCAAAACATATACAAAAATTGTTCAACGTGAATGTGATGGACTTTTGGCCAATCAGAAGAAATACTATTCTAACTTGACACAAGCAGAAAAGGCTGCTATTAAAACCCTTGGCAATGACAAACAACTCATTGTTCGCCCTGCCGATAAAGGTGGGGCGATTGTATTGCTTGACTTGGCATATTATAGACAGGAAATTTTAGACCAACTTTCTGATATTAATGTTTATGAGAAACTCCCTTGTGATCCGACTTCTAAATTTAAACAGAAGCTTGATATTGAATTACGAAATGCTCTAGATGCAGGATGGATTAGTGAGACTTGTTTTGAATTCTTAACTACACACTATCCTAGAAGTCCTATTATTTATACCCTCCCAAAAATACATAAGCATATAACGGCTCCTCCTGGTCGGCCCATTATCTCGGCAAAGGGATCCCTTTTTTCTAATGTTGCTATGTTTCTGGATAGTTTTCTCCAGCCATTATGTGCCCAGATGGATTCGTATATAGCTGATACTTCAGCTTTACTTAAGACTCTAAGGGGATTGGGCCCACTCCCTGTTGACACAATATTTGCTACATTGGATGTATGTAGTTTATACACTATCATCCCGCTAAACGAGGGTGTTTCGGCTTGTAAGACAGCATTAATCAAGGGACATACGGGCTCTCCTCCTGTTGAATTTTTGTACTTGCTATTGCAGATGGTGTTAACATGTAACTACTTCAGATTCGAACAAACATTCTATTTACAAAAGACTGGCACGGCGATGGGCTCTAATGTGGCCCCCTCATACGCAAATTTATATATGGACTCTTTTGAGTCTAAGTATATTTACTCTAGCTATGCAAAGAATTTATTACTTTATTGTAGATATATTGACGATATTTTAATCATTTGGCGTGGGGACCACGTTGGAGTCACATCGTTCGTTGCCAGTCTTAATGCCTTGCCTACCCCAGTGAAATTTTCTTTGAATTATGCTGTTGATAAAATTGATTTCCTCGATGTTAGGATTTTTCGAACTACCACTGGGGTGGGGACGACTATATTCCGTAAAAATACCGATCGTAATACTGTACTCCATGCCCATAGTTTTCACCCTCCATCTGTGATCAATTCAGTCCCTTACACACAATTCTTGAGAGTATTTAGGATAAATACTGATTCCGTGACTGCGAGACAACAGGCGGCTGAGATGTCACATCGTTTCCTGGATAGGGGATATTCTCAAGAATTTCTGAAAAATGAGCTGGAGAGAGCCATGAGAAATTCACAGTCTGATATTGGGTACGTTACACAGAGACAATCTCACTCTGAACAGTTAACATTTGTTGCTGATTATACACCGGTGAGTCAGGATGTAAATATGATAATCAAAAAACATTGGCCGATCTTACAACTTGATTCCGGTCTGCCATTTACACACATGCCGGCTCCGAGATGTGCTTATCGTCGTGGACGCTCTCTGCGTGATATGCTAATGGTGACCGATATTAAACAAGAGAGTTCTGGTACGTGGCTTAGAACTGGCAAACCAGGATGCTTTAAGTGTGGAGGATGTAAGACCTGCGGATGTCTTATTACTGGTAACACCTTTGCCCATCCACATTCTGGGAAAAAGTTTTGTATAAGATACAGATTAACATGTATTTCTGATTTTGTAATCTACTGTATCATGTGTCCATGTGGACTTTATTATATTGGGAAATGTGTTACTACATTTCGTACCCGTATAAACAATCATAGATCTGTGATACGGACGGCTTTGGCCACAGGCAAATCTGATGTTCCGCTTGCGAGACACTTTGCTAATTACAAACATTCTCTACCGATGCTGAGAGCTATCCTAATCGATCATGTTCCCCCTTTACCTCGGGGTGGTGATAGAGCTAGAGCGCTCTTACAGAGGGAATCTCAGTGGATACGCCGACTCAACACGATAGCCCCACGGGGTTTAAACGAAATGTTTTCCCTATCATGTTTTTTGTGATTCAGTGACCAATGGATTTTTTGATATTCTTAACTGCTCAAAGACTATGGAGCAATATGCTTATGATTTTGGCCTTGGAATTTTTATGATTCAGCGACCAATGGATTTTTGGCTAGCGTTAACTGCCTAAATACTATGGAGTAATATGCTTATGATTATGGCCTTGGAACTCTGTGTACGATCTTCTATATATGACCTTCGGTTTCTTTAATGAATTGATTTCCTCAATAGATATCTTCATTTGTTTTTACTTAGGATTTTAAATTTTTATATTTTACATCACATTGAGGTAATACACATGGTTATTAGGGTACTTTATATTATGACACTACCTTTTACGGATTTATGATTATATCACTATTTATTATACTCTAGTCAAATAGCATTACTATGAGTATGGTTATATGTGTGATAGCGATATTTTAATATTATGCACAGTAATTTTTTATCATAGTGCTATTATTAGGGCACTTGATATTATGATACTACTTTATATAGGTTTTATGACTATATCACTATTTATTACATTCTAGTCACATTGTTATGAGTATGGTCGTATTTGTGTTTTCTGATAATTTAAGGATATGCACAGTAATTTTTTTCATCATAGTGCTATTTTTGCAGCTTTAGAGATTATCAATGGTTAATAATATATTGGGTTTTGTGTTCCTTATTTTTGTAATGGGTTAATTACCACTGATTGTAGATTGGTGGGTTTTGTGTATTTAATGGGTCACCTCACTTCCGATTTTATCCTGATGACGATCCCTAGCGGGTCGAAACGCGTCGATATGGAATATCAATAAAAGTTTTTTATTTGATTTACAAGCCGTATTTATGGAGTGTATATATATATATATATATATATATTCTTGCAAAGAATCGGCACTCACCAGTATCGGGCACAGGCTGGGTGCTGACAAAAATAATACATCAAACTCAACAGTAGAAAGCACTCACAGCTACAGCATCAATCAGGTCAGTGATTTATTTCAGCATACCATCATACCATGGTATGCTGAAATAAATCACTGACCTGATTGATGCTGTAGCTGTGAGTGCTTTCTACTGTTGAGTTTGATATATATATATATATATATATAAAATTCTCTTAAATTAATTTTTAATGATCAGAAAAAGACTTTGTTATAGGGTCTGACATAAAGTAATACTTATTATAGCTTGATTAAAAGATACAGTTGCAATTGGTCCCCATTTTGATTTTTTCCCCATTTACATTTTTTATCGGGCAAACAGTTTGCCCATAGATTTCAGTTTTACTGTATGTACCTGGATGCTAGATACCTGTGCAATATTTCCATTTGCCACTAATATGGAAGTTGATAAAACCCTTCAAGGAGGCCCTAAGACAAGCCTACCTGACCGATATTAGAAAATCAGCCAAATAAAAGTCGGGCAGGTTTAAAAATCCCGTCAGGACTAGGAGAGCATTGGCACATTGATGTGGCCATTATCCCTCAATGTGATCCGATCGCTCAACCGGAGGGCTAAATCATCAGATATCGCCGACTAAAAGGTAGGCATGTCGGGGGAAAACCTGTTCATTTGGTGACCTCGCCAAACAATTGGATCTGTGAATGTATTGCCAGCTTTACTTGAAACCTGACACAACACCGGAGACTTGACTTTCCAAGCCAAAGATATACCAGTAATGAGCCCCCTTTCAGGACCCCTTGTGCTAGGACTATCTAGGGTTGAGATGAACATGCCTTAAGGTGGCCATACACGGGCCGATTCTAGCTGCCGATATGGGTCCCTTAGACTGATTCGGCAGCTTATCGGCCCGTGTATGGGCACTAAGGACGGCCTGCCCGACCGACGTCTGCCCGACCGACGTCTGCCCAGATCTTGATTGGCAGGTTTGAAAATTAGTCCGATCGGGGACCGCATTGGCTCATTGATGTGGTCCCTGAACCGACGGACACCTATACCCAAATGACCGTATTAGCCCGATATCGCCCACCAGTAGGTGGGGATATCAGGAAAAGATCTGCTCGCTTGGCGACCTTGCCAAGCAAGCAGATCTTAGCATGTATGGCCACCTTTAATCTGATGGCTTAAGATGGCAGAATGTCATTAATTGCCAAAGCTTATATTTTCCCGTTTAACTGAAACCATCCCCAAGCCAATTGTAGCCCAGTTGCCTACAGCAAGCCCTGAGAGACTGTACCTTATGACAAACTGCTGTCGTTTTGAAATCTGACCATGTTTGTTAAGTTATGGCCCATATATAAAAACATGCAGAAAACCTCTTGTGAACTGTATTATTTTTTTCACTGGCTTTCCGGCAATTTGATCTAATTACAGTAACACAAAGAAGAGCACAGGCTGGAGAGATCCAATTAACCAAAGCAATTCCTTTCATGTGAGAGGCTATTAGGCTCAATGACAAGCTACTCACTTCATTGTCTTGAGCGAGCCGGAGGATTTCATCAAAAGTCGAAAAACTGTCATTTCCCCTCACAGCATCTTTCTCCATAAAGCCCAGGTGAATGTCAGTAGCAACCAGGATCTTAAAGGTATCCTCATCATCCCTGTGCCACAACAAAGAAGAGAGAAAAAAGGAGATGAATTAATATCGCCATCTACATCAAAGCAGGCAGAAAAAGTAATACTGCAATGCTCATTATTATCTCATTATTTTATATATATATATATATATATATATATATATATATATATATATATATATATGCGTATTTAGCAAAATCCACAATTTAAAGGGCAAGCAAACATCAAGGCAAAATGTTCTTACAACTTACAACAGGGGTCTCCCAAGGCTTCTTTATAACTAAGGAGGTTATACCTTTAGTTCAACATATTGCCAGCGGGACTCAGGAATAAAAAATATAACTGTTGTATAGATTCTTTGGGTAGCAATTAATTTAAGTCTCTCAAATACACCCCTTTTCAACCTCTACCCTGGGCCAATTGGGTATGAGTGACGGAGAATAAACTCAAGTCAACACCCCATTTCCAGTAATGTAGAAGGAGTAAAGTTTGATGGTGTATATGCAGTATTTACTGCCAATTTGTAAGTCTTGGTGTGGAGATCATAGTAAGAATATATTTGACTTAGGCTAAATTTAGACCCAAATAACACCTGCTTGGCTGTGGGACAGGCGGTCTAAACTTGGACAGTTTGTGTTTTTTATTCTATTTAGTTACTATTATTTCATAAATAACCCCCTTCCCTTTTCAATATAAGTTCAATGAACAGTGCTGAGCCTTCTTTTTGCCTCTTGTTTTGAATAAGAAATATGTTTTGTGTTATTTCTTGCACTTATTAGGGCAAATATTTGAAACAGAAACTAAGGCCACAGTCTACTTTTTGGTTCATATAGTATAATAAAAAACAGTCCACTGAAATGGCCACTGTATAAACAAAACCCTCCTTCCTGCTACCTGATGCTGTTGTTGCTTTTTAGAAAAGGAGCAATTATACATTGACTTTATTTAAATATCAGTATTTACGCTGATAAGTAAATTAAATATTAAAAACCATATACTGTACAGTACAGGTATATATTTCATAATTAAAACAAGAGGAAAAAAGTATTTTAAGCACAAGCCCTATTTATTTAACCAATGTGGAAATAGGTGGTATACTGCCATTTAAATGTATGTATGTATAACTTTATTTATAAAGCGCCACAAGGGTACGCAGCGCTGTACAGTCTTAAATATAAAATCTATTGACCAGACTGCTTGGGACCTGGGGTTTTCCAGATAAGGGATCTTTTTGTAATTTGGATCACCATGCCTTAAGTAATTGCCTGAGGCATAGAGGTGGTGCAGGCAATACAGATTGACAGACCAGATTTTTAAATACATTTTTAACAGGTATGGATGTTTTACTAGGAAGAAATTGGCGTTGGCAAAGGACTTTTACTATAAAACTCATTATTTGTGTTAATCTTTTTTAAAAAGATTGCAACCCTAATCAAGACTTATTTTGTTATTAAAGGTAAATAAACTTTATATAAACTTTATTACAGAGAGAACACACCAGCTGGGTACTTACAGAGAGCTACTAGATGAACTCATGTCTGCCGACTGAGGTACACTGGAAGAGCCTGGTTGATTGTTGAATCTACTAATTGAAATAAGAAAAAATAAATAAACAATGGATGTATGTCTAACTTTATTTATAGAGCTACAGGAATACACAGCGCTGTACAATTTACAGTACACACAGGGAGGAGAAGCATAATAAAAAAGTAACAAGCTTAGCAATAAATAAGTATAAAGATACAGAGAATAAGCACTGTGTGCCCCTCACAGTCTAAGCATGTGGCTTACAGACAAAACTTGAAGGGGAAAGGTTTGGGCATTGGACCAGACAAAAATATGTTCTAGAGCTCCAGAAGGTAGAATCCGACGTAGAGTGCTCCCTACAGAGGAATTTGGGGATCTCATTCCAGAGGTAGAAAGGTGTAAGAGAGATGGATGTGGCTGGTATGAAAAGACAGTGGCTGCAAGAGAAGAAGTGAAGAAATGTAGCGATGAGCAGAGGAGTGAAGAGTTAGAATGTTAGCAGATGGTTTGTGTATGCTATCAATGCTTAACAGGCAGGGAGTAAGAGTGGATGAGCAGGTTCCTTCTGAGGAGAGAGCAGGAGGATTCTAGCTACAGAGTTTAAGAGTCTGGGAGAACAGTTAGTTGGATGTTGCAGTAGTCTAAATGGGATAGGACAGGGGCATGTATTAGTGCTTTAGCTGTTACTTATGAAAAAAGGGGTGAACCTTGACAATATTACATAGGAAAAGGCAGCACATTTTGGCAGTGCCATTAATATGTTATAGGAAGAAAGGGACTGGTTCAAAATAACCCCCAGGTAATGTGCTGAATTAACAGGATTAATGGTAATGCCTTCAACAGTAATGGTAAAAGAAGGTGGGCATTGGGTGGGCTAGGAAGCAGTTAGAGATCTAAGTCTGAGTGTCAGAGGTTAATGATGGGCTGTCTAGATATATTAGGGTGTTATCAGCATATACAAGTATGGGACCTGTTAAATTGTCTTTCTATAATATAGTTCGCCATATTTTAAGTTTACAAAAAAATCATGTAAACATTAAATAAGCCCAAATAGGATTGTTTTGCTTCCCATAAGAAGTCATGGAATCTAAGTAAGAATCAAGTAGAAGGTACCATTAAGGAAATCATTATAAAAAACTGATTTATTTGATTAAAATGGAGTCCATGGGAAATGGCCTACCCGAAATTGGGAGCTTTGTAGATTATGGGTTTCCAGATAACGGATCCTATACCTGTATGTGATATTTAAGGTTAAATAAAGAAATAGAGTATATAGGCAGAACAACAAAGGGCCAAGTACAGAGCCCTGAGGCACCCATATTAATATGGACCTGGGAAGAAGCTTTGTTAGCAACAGAGATGGTAGAAGGAAAACCAGAAAGCAGCTTGATCCCGGCCACCAACAGAATGGAGACTTGCAGAAATTGTCAACTGTATCAAAAGCAGAGAATAAGTTCAGGAGAAGTAGAATAGAGTAGTGCCCTTTGGCTTTAGCTGCCCGGAGATTATAAAGAATTAAAAAACATTTCCCAAGATTTTATCTCTGCAATCTAAAATGATGCACAGAACAAGATGAATGAGAGCAAGAGGAGTGAACAATACATTTTCAGTGCCTAAATGTGAAAGAAGAAAAAAATGAATGTTCCAGAAATCTCTTATCTTCGCCATGCAGGGATGAAACTGAGGAAAGATGATCTGAGTCTGACACCCATTTAAAAAAAGCATAGGATACAATAAAAATAAAGTAGATTTAATTATTGATTGGTTGGCCTCTGGCAAGAACCACAATGTGGGAACAACTCCCCTTGTATTCAGGACACACACACTCTACATTTCATCATTTATTAGGACAACAGGACCCATGCTATGGAATGATAACCTGAATCTCATATGCGTTCCAAGCCCTTAGAGCTCTATGTTGTATATATTAATGTATTATATTAATTACTTTATTACCCTAGCTCCCGTGGCAGTGTTAAAGGTTGGTTTGCAGTTTAAGTCATGTTTAAGCTGCCTTGAGCTTCCTTAGCTCTTCCCCATAGCCCTCCGGCTGTGTTATAATCCTCATATAAGATTACAGACAGGAAAGTAACACAGAGTGACACATACTGCATGGTCTGAAAAGGAAACATACCATAGCAGGAAAAACTCCTAATATGTAATGCATCTGTTTGAGGTCATCATAGTCATGGAGAGAAGGAGGGCTCAGGAAGCAAAAGGGGGCGGAACGTCACACTAGACAAGGAAATAACTAAAAGAACTGCTATTCAGCCCATTGTAATAGTGAAACAAACTAAATCTACATGCAGGGAGAAATTTATGTTATTCTGAGAAATTTTAGCGATTTAAAAACGTATTCTTTAAATAGGGATTAATTATATCTTAGTTGGGATCAAGTACAAGGTACAATTTGTGAATTATCGGATTAAAATGGAGACTATGGAAGATGGCCTTTCCATAATTCGGAACTTTCTGGATAACGGGTCCTGTACCTGTAGTGCATTAAGCTCATCTAAGTATCAGCCCAGTACGTTTTGGTGTGAATCCAACTTCATCATGGGCATTTTTACAATGAAATGCATTGGGCTGCCCTACTGGGTTGTTACACTGATGAGCTGAATAACTGTAAGTGCATTACTTTTAATAAATGTTGTCATTGATTTTTATGCCTTGGGGCGCACAGCCCTCTATGTTTATTCATAGATCTCTTCAGTCTGACCAACTACTTTGAAGAGGCTGCTCCCAGTATTAATATCACTACCTTAGAAACTATATTTTGACATTTGGTTTACTGTATATTCAGACATCTGTCTTAAACTGACTGTGGAAATTTCTTCTGTCCATTGTGGATGGGTAATGTAATTTGGACTGCAATCCCAGTTAAAGCGGACCTGTCACCTTAAGAAATAATTTCAAATTGTTTTCTATTGTGTTTGGCAAGCAAAATAAACTTAACTTACACTTTATAAATTATTGTAATCTTATTTTCTTCAGCCTTGGAATTCACAACTGCAGCAAGCAGGCAGGTGCCATTTTGTGGACACTGCTATTAAAGCAGGCATTGCATCCTGCCAAAATCTTGTTTCTGTGCCAGTATGGGGGGGACCAGATACCCATATCCATGCACTGGTTACACAATTACATGGTGCGAAGGGAGGGGGAATGTGAGGAATGTGAGCAACATCTAAGAAGTTCTGAATTGAAAGTGAAAGTAACTGTCTGCCCCACCTCTATGCCTAAGGCATAGAGACGGGGCAGGCATTATATGATCGACAGCTGGGATTTTAAAATGCTTTTATAAAGAGGATGGTTGTGGTAATAAAAAAATGATTTTGGGTTTCATGTTTAATTTGAAAGGGGCTTTTATTATACAGCTTTTTATGTCTGGGTGACAGGTCCACTTTAAGGTCCCCATACACGGGCCAATTCTAGCTGCTGATATGGGTCCCTTAGACCGATTCGGCAGCTAATCGGCCCATGTATGGGCACTACCGACGGGCCTGCCCGACCGACATCTGGCCTGAAATCGGGCAGATCTCGATCGGGCAGGTTTAAAAATCTAGTCGGATCGGGGACCGCATCGGCTCGTTGATGCGATCCCCGAAGCGACTTTGCCTATACCTGTCGGCCAAACGATCGAATCAGCCTGGATTCTCCCGATATCACCCACCCGTAGGTGGGGGATATCGGGAGAAAATCCCCTCGCTTGGTAATCTTAAGGTGTATGGGGACCTATAAGCATATAATCCCAGAGCACACCTTTAATTAATTTTGTGTTTCTAACATCACCATTTGTATTGCCAGGCATCGGCTGGAGCGGTGTTAAAATCACTGCCATAGTGTTTTTGTGTCCTCTGGAGTATTTCACTAGCTTCCAGGAGAACATTACCAGTCTGAATGCATAATGCCATGGTTTGGGCTAAGGCTGCTGGTACGTTCTTAACAGTTCCATCTTTCCTACTTTATGGAAACACTTTGGGGATTCTAGCTGCCGATATGGGTCCCTTAGACCGATTTGGCAGCTTATCGGGCTGTGTATGGGCACAAACAACGGACCTGCCCGACCGACAACTGGCCTGAAATCGGCCAGATATTGTTTGGGCAGGTTAAAAAATCTATTCGGATCGCCGAACCGACTGCGCCTATTACTGGCATTCTAATTCGATGACTGAATTAGCCTGAATTCGCCCGATATTGCCCACCTGTAGGTGGGGATATCGGGAGAAGATCTCGCCAAGCGAACAGATCTTAACGTGTATGGCCACCTTTAGTTTAGGAATGAGCTGCTGGACAGACAAATGTGGATATTTTTGGCCAAATAACGTACCTGTAGGAGGGCTAGATTATAATATGAGGGCATGACATTACCTGGATAAAGGAAACCCTGATAGACAATTAAACCAATCTAGTAACCTACAGCAACCAATCGGACACCTGAATCCTAACTGCACTTGGGAGATTAATGCTAATTGGTTGAACTATGCTATAAATATATATATATACATCTAAGGGCTACGACACAGAGCTACTTGTCATGGCTACAAAAGCCAGAAAATACCCTGCCATAGACAATACTAACATTTGTCTCTGCTAAAACACACGTAGCAACAATTAAATAGATCAGTATTGTCTATTTTGTACCAATGACAAGCAGCAGCAAGCCAACCCATACATTAAATGTTTATTTTCAATTAAATTCCAATGCACAGTGATTGAAAATAAATATGTAATTTATGAGACAGTGTGCTGATCCTTCACCAGGTATTCATTCATTGATCCGGCGCCCTATGTGAACAGGTAACTGAGTGGACATATATTTATTTCCTGATGTTTTCAACTTCTCATCAATACACATTAAAAAAATCCTGTTATCTGTGCAAGTCTAAGGGGCTCCTGTATATATATAAGGACCTACATACCACGGCCAGTCAACTCCTTTATTCCTATTAGTTACAATAGGTACTAGTTCTGGCACGGTTAGTGCAAACTTACCCACTTCTCTCCTCACTTCACAAGCAGCCTGCAAAGTCCCGGGTAAAAGGGAAACATGCTAACATGCTGGTAGCCTGACAAGACTACAACCCCCAGAATGCATTGCGCTCGCAAGCCACTAATCTTTGGCCTCAGTCAGTACAAATACACTTATTTTGTATAACAATTGCAGTCGTATGTATTCGCATGCCAAAAGTAAGTGGAAAGACAAGGTTTTGTAAAAGTAAAATACGGTCTGGTATAACGCGAAGTCTTTTACGTAGCGGAAGCCGGAAGCGTTCGAACAGAGCAACGCATTGTGGGAGAGGTAGTCGCCTGAGTCTTCCAGCAGGCGCTTTGGTACCTGCCCATAGGCTGCCTTGTGAAAGGTGAGGAGGGTATTGGGGGCATAACTGTGTGCCAGTGTGGGAGGCTAGTGGGTGTGCCCAAGTGCATGCCAGGGAGTGGGGGAAGACTGCTGTGTTATACCATTGCACCAGGACCTACTTACACCATTGCACCAGGACCTACTTACACCATTGCACCAGGACCTACTTACACCATTGCACCAGGACCTACTTACACCATTGCACCAGGACCTACTTACACCATTGCACCAGGACCTACTTACTGGGTACCCATGATCATCCTTTTGCTGCCATCATATCATTTGCTGCTAATTATAAGCAGGGCTGCTGTTAGAATCTTTTTAGAAAGATATAAAGGGCTCCTACACTTATTCATCTTTTCTTACTGTTTAACTACAAATCTCAAACTACAAGGTGCCCCCTCAGTTCAGTTACATAGTATAGTTACATAGGGTTGAAAAAAGACTTGAGTCCATCAAGTTCAACCATTCCAAGTAAACCCAGCACCCACAAACCTATACTGACCTATCTATACCAACACATAAATTAACTATATATACAAACATTAATACTAATTGTATCTATTCATTTACTTTTTGGGATTTGGGTAGATCCATCTGGATTCCTGTGTGTTGCATTGACCCTACCACAAGAGGACAAGGAAAGCCAGATTTGCTGGGGAGGTGTTGATATTTTAGGCACTCCGGCCCCTTTTCCAGGTACCCTTAACGTAGATTTGAGGTGGCCATACACGGCAGATTTCAGCTGCTGGTTCGAGTCCTTAAAGAACAGCAACAAATAAAAGTGTATAAAATGAATTCCAATATAATGTATTGTTGCCCTGCACTGGTACAACTGGTGTGTTTGCCTCAGAAATACTGCTAAGGGCTCTGGCACACGGGGAGATTAGTTGCCCGTGACTAATCTCCCTGGATTGCCATCCCACTGGCGAGAATGTAAGTCGCCAGTGGGATGGCACACACTGCGCAGGCGATTTCGGCAAATCGGCGAAAATGCCTCGCGAGGCAAATGTATCTAAACAAAGCTGCTGTGTAGCCACGTGGGCAGCCATTCCAGACAGAAAAAAGGAGAAAAGACACAGGTTACATAGCAGATAACAGATAAAACACCATTGTGTTCTACAGCACATATCTGTTATCTGCTATGTAACCTGCACCCTTTCTTCTTTTTCCAGCTTGAATGGCTGCCCCCGTGGCTACACAGCAGCTTTATATCAACTATAGTAGGATCTCTGAAGAACTTAAAAAAAAAAGAAACAGAGCAACAGTACATTATATTATAATTATTAACTTTAGGACCGATTTGGCACTTATCTGCCCCTGTATGGGGACCTCCAATGACCCTACCTTATCTGGCCAAAAAATCAGCCAGATGTTGATCAGGCAGGTTTGATTTTCAGTTGCATCAGGGGCCAATACTTTGTATACCCTAAATTGCCCTAGGGTAGGCATATTGGGAAGATAAGTTTGTTTGGTGACCACGCCAAACAAGCTAATCTTACCATGTATGGTTAGACTCACTTATGTGTATTAGAGGAAAGTCTAAGCTGTACCTAATGTATGTGTATGTGTGTAATTCACTAACCAGCCCAAGACTGTTTGCCTCCTGTAGCCGGCACAGTGTTGCGATAATGCTGAGAATTTGTATAGTGGTTAAAAAGACATGCCTGTGTGTAGTGATTGTGTATTTGGTCTTTTGCTTTTTCCATAAATTAACTATCCAATATTTTATTGCCTTATAGCCAGTGTGATAGGTCGAGGCCAGTGTCTAAGCAAGAGGGGATCAGTATTGGTTTGGCTAAATGGTGTTGATTTTAAAGTTACAGTAGAACCCCCATTTTATGTTTTCAGGGTTCTACGAAAAACAGTGTAAAATCTGCGACGTGTAACTTATTATTCAAATATTAAAAGGATATAAGCACAGGAATAAGTTTTACTTTGAAAGACAATATTTACTGTGTTAAAGGAGAAGGAAAGGTAAAAACTAAGTAAGCTTTATCAGAAAGGTCTGTGTAAATACAGCCATAAGCACTCACAGAAATGCTGCACTGAGTCCTCTTTCAAAAGAAACACAGGATTTCTTGTCTCCTTTTTTATGAACATGTTCTTCTGTGTCAGACTTTCTCTCTTTCTCATGTTTGAGGCATGAGTCTGCTCAGTTCTCTCCCCTCTCCTGCTCCCCCCTCCCATAAGAATGCATAAGAACTCACTACCCCCTCCCTTAGGAATGTGTGATCTGAGCTTCCAGCAGCTATAACTGCAGCAGGAATCTACAAAGACCAAGCTAAAATGGCAGCTGCTATCAGAGGGAGCTTCTAGGGCTCTTTACTCAGGAATAGTAAAGCTCCTGCAAAATAAATAAAGCGTTCTAGGTGGCACTAATGTGGTGAACCTATTGGCAATAAAATGCCAAAATGACTTTTTCTTCTACTTTAATGACACAGTTTAAAGGAGAAGTAAACCCTAGCCCATTTTCAGCTACCCTCCTCTGCTCTCCCTCCCTGCAGCATATATTCTCCTCAAACGTTCCTCTGTGTGCCGACCTGCCATAAATCTGCAGCTCAGCGTAAAGGAGTTCAAAGGCTCCATCTTCCCCTGACTTCCAACCTTTTCTGTCAGTTCTCCGACATGCAGTATGCGCAGTCAAAGTTGATTCAGCAGGTAAATTTGGCTACACATGCTGATGCGAGATCCATTTTGGCGGTCTAACAGAAGGGGATCAGAAGAGGAGGAAGATGGCACCTCTGCAGATTTATGTCAGGTCAGCACACCTTTTGACAGAATAGCTATTGCATTAGGACAGGGGTCCCCAACCTTTCTTAAGGTGCCCATACATGTGAAGATTTGCTCATTTGTTCCCCGATATCCCCACCCACGGGTGGGCGATATTGGGGAGCATGTAGGCTAATTCGATCGTCTGACCTCAGCAGTCCAAAAACTATTGCTCTGCAAGGCTACAGTCCCTATTCAAATATCAGTTACTCTTTTTAACCACTCTCTGATTGCTAAGGTCATTTGGACCCTAACAACCAGAATATTACTCTATACGTCGTACTAAAAGTTAATTCAAAGGTGAACAACCCCTTTAAAGGAGACATATCGGATAAATGGGAAAACCCTAACTCTGTAGGCAATTATGAATAATATCCGGTGCTGGTTTCCCTTTGGGCTAAACATTAACCCTATCTGTAACAATGGCCCCTTTATTGGAGCTCCCTATAGATCCTCTCACTTCTCTGTCAGAGTTTGAAATGGAGAGTGGGCGTGTCCTAACGGTCCCTGCCAGAAGTACAGTAGGAGGGGAGAGCCAATCACAGCCCTGCACTCACACAAGCAAAGACAGGCTTCAGTTCCCTATCAGGTCAGCCTAGCTGCTGATTGGTTCCTATCCTACAGTGCAGGGTACGGAGGACCGCCGGCTCCCCAGCTCATCCAGAGAATTCAGCCAGCAGGAAGTGGAACAGATGGGAGGGGCTAGTGGGGTTTTGGGGGAATTTCTCAGTAAATCAGTCAGAAACACAACTTCTTTAAGCACAATCCTTTTATATCTAGAGGAGTATAATTCACTGGTACATTCTTAATTTTTATAGAATGTCTCCTTTAAGCATTAATGTTACACTATGGGACCTCATTTGCAAGACCTCTCTGAGGTCAAAATCAGGGTATGTTAAATTGAGGTTTCACTGTACGTAATTACTATTAAAGGTAGTAACTATCTTTCCTTCACGGTTTCCTGGGCTGCATTACTGTCTACAGACCCCCAGTAGTATAAATCAACTCCCCCAACCACAACTTCTATTCCCACAATGCCCTTCTGTAATTCTTTTCAGGTTCTTCAATTACAGAAGATGTTAAATTGGTTATCAATATAGCGTTCCATTGGGATGGGTAGTCAGAAAGCAGTGGAGGAGGAAATATTAAGTGAAGAAGAACAGATGCTGCTTGCAATTGCAATGTTTTTAAATCAATTAAAATTTCTAAAGTATATTTGAAAGTTCATTAGTTTTACCTTAACTTTCATTATGCATATGTGATTGACACCCCAATAATAAGAGTTAGATGAAATATCCAGTGCAAATGCATCTTGTGCTGTCAATGTACTTGTGCTGTACTTTACTGATCGACAAGAACACTGGCAGGTTCCAGGCAATTACCATTAAAGGAGAATGCAAGTCAAAATGTAAAAAGCATACTGCCCAATAGCCCTCCTATTGTTAAGTACAAACGCCACACTTTTGGCTCACCTAATCAAATATTTACTCAGTCACACTTACTTCACATATTCTAGAACAGGCAGCCATCTCTAAAAAGGTATTCTCCCTTCCTTTCCCTCCTTGCTTCATACTGCACATGTGTTTCATTCCCTCCCCCCCTCCCCTCTGCCAGATCCGCTTCTGGTGGGCATGTGTAGCTCAGAACAGGAGACAGGATCAAGTTACACACATGCTCAGAGAATAGGAAGGCTGCCGCTGGCACCTACAGGAAGGGGAGAGAGATATCAGTGATGTCACTGTAGGCTTCACACTGCTGTAGGCTGCCAGCACCATATCTCAGAGAAGCAAGCAGGGATCTGGGAATTAAGATATGCAGTAAGTACTTAAAAAGAATGCCTTTAGACTTACTTTTAATTTATATTAACCTTTCATTGTCCTTTAAAATCAATGGAGGGGCAGTTCCCAACCTTCTGTCGCCCACCCAGTGAGCTGGGAATTTGCCCCATATGGTGTTTCCCTGAATGGGAAATATCACTATTTGTATTCACTAATCTATATTGGATGTTTAATAATCCTGTTTCACAGGAAGTTTTTACTATTTTATTTGTCAGTTGTAATGATTTATTTTTGAGTCACCAATGCACCAATAATACACATTACAATAATACGCATTTACTGTGAGATTTTTTTGTCTACAAATGTGATCATATATAGCAATTTATAGCAGTGGTTCCAAAACTGTAGGGCTAGGCATCTAAGGGGTGGTGACAATAAAGTATTATAGGTTAATTAGGGTTTTGGGGTGAATGATTATTAGTCCTCTTAGATCATCTTGGATCTGTTGAATGATTGATAGACCACTGTTTTTATATGTTCCTAACATTGGGCCCAAAACTACTGCAGGACCTCAGGAGGGCTTAAATGGAAAAAGTCAGAAAAGTGATTTGCATAGTAGGTTAGTGCTGCCTTGCCTTGAGTTTCATTCTTGCTTGGGCAGTATCTGTACTTCCAATGTCTGTGTGGCCTTAAACCATAAAGCAAACGGCAATGATGCTTAATGATAAAATACAATAGGGCGATGTATAACATCCAAGCTTTCCGTCACATATTGCTGTAACGTAAGAATCGCAGACCAGTTAATATTAGTTCCTATTGCTTTTGGGTTAGTAAATCAATTAAAAATGTTATCATTGTTGCTATACATGCACTCAGTTTTGCATATTCCAACTACAACACCCCGTACCCGCAGATTTCACCACACAAAGTCCTACACCAGCACTGTATTTACAACTGACACTGCCCTAGGCGCTGGTCCTTTCCCGATCATCTTTGTGCAGTCGCCAGTCATGGAAGCCCACCTCTGGATGCTTCTGTGATTGGCTGAAGTATCCAGTTGCAAGTATCCGTAGGTAGGCTGGGGGAAAAATGTTTTCTTCCATAAATAGTCACCTGAGGCCACCCCCTAAACTGCTTATCGCTGTTCTAAAAATAAAATCAGTCTCAATCAGCAAACCTGTTAGCTAATAGCTTGAAAAAGCTTAGATTGTTAACAGTTTTACGATTCTGTAACAATCCCTTTCATTTTTTTTTTTTTTTTAAATATAACAGATCACTGGAAAATGCCAAAATGTATAGTGACCAACTGTCCACACAGGACTGGACAGAAAGAAATTTATCCATCTGTCATCCTTCATCCATTTCCAGCAAATATCGAAAAAATAAAAAAGTGGTTATTACAAACTGGTCAGAACTATGGTGACTATGAAGTATTTGCAAAAAAGGTCCTAGAAGCTAAAAAAACAGATGCATATCGGATATGTTCCAGACACTTTGCTGAAGATAAATATGTGCAAAAAGGTCCACGTAAACTTCTTAGAAAAGATGCCATTCCCACTCTTTTCAGCAACCTTCACCCTTTAATTCAGCTTCACAGTATCACAGGACCCCCTCCACGAAAAAGAAAAAGGGGAGATGACAAAGAGTCGGGCCCATCAACTTCCAGTATAGTCCGTATCATCTCTCGAGCGAGAACCATTGGCACTCAGACAGATCCTGAATATTTGAAGAGAACTACTGGAATGACCACCCTTCCCCTGTCATTCATGTGCTCCACATATACGCAAAGTGAGGTACCATTTGAGGTGATGCACATGCAATGCCAGACCGGTGAAGATTCAGATCGTGCTGAGTTTTGGAGAATTGAAAAAGATCACCTGTATCCTGCCAGCTTCTCAACACCCTCAAAACCAAGCATCAACAGCCAGTGGAACACTGATGAATATTCAGAGCCGGCAAAGTTGTGGAGGGTTGAAAAAGATCACCTGTATTCTATCAGCTTGTCAACACCCACAAACCCATGCATAATAACTATTCAAACCCCCAAATCCACAAGACCCAACACACTTCCAGTTCAAGAAAATAAGATGACTGAAGTGGCACTAGCGACATCATTCTCCACTACTGAAGAGCCGAAAGACCCAAATTTAGACTCTCTTGAGTACACGCCGCAGGATTCTAGAGGATCTTCTAAATCTAACTACAATCAGGCTGACAAAATCAGTTATATAGCTGACAGAAAATTTGTCGTTTTTGAAAGCTCTTTGGATAAATTACTCAGGCTTATTCCTTGTCAGCACAATGAGGGTGAAAAGTGTGAAGCACCAATCAAAGAAATACAAAAACATATAGATGGTTCTATGGTCAATATACAACTATTGTGCCGTAACAATCACAAGTCCCTTTACTGGAATTCTCAGCCAATGACTTCAGACATGGCAGTGGGCAATATATTAATGTCTTCTTCTATTGTTCTAAGTGGATTATCATTTCAGAAAGTCAAAGAAATGTACGACCTTTTTGGGGTACAGGCAATTTCCCATACAACATTTTGCCAGCACCAGAATAAATATATTTTCCCAGCAATTGACTATAACTGGAAGAAAGAGCAGCAAGAAATTTTCAAGGAAATTGGAGAGGATAGTGTTGTCCTTGCAGGTGACAGACAGTTTGACAACCCTAGACAATCTGCAAATTACTGCATTTATTCCTTCATGAACATCCCTACACGCAAAATTGTAAATTTTAAAATTGTACAGTTGGAAGCTGGTCAGAAACCTACAGTAATGGAAAAACAGGCTTTCCAAGAGTGCCTCGATGAGCTGCTTTCCAAAAAAGTTAACGTGCAGATGGTGGCAACGGATAGACATGTTCCCATCCGTGAATTGATGGCCACAAAGTACAAACACATTGAACATCAGTTTGATGCATGGCAACTGTGTAAATGGGTTGCCAAAAAAATCACTGCAGCAAGCAAAAAGCCCAAGTGCCAAGGGCTTACATGGTGGATAACCCCTATTCAAAATCATCTTTGGTGGTGTGTGCAGACAAGTAGACAAAATCCTGATGTACTGATTGATAAGTGGCTATCCGTTTTGTTTCATATTGCTGATGTACACAATTTCCCAAGGTTAAAACATTACAAAAGGTGTATTCATACAACATTAACTCCACAAAAGAGAAAAGAAATTAAATGGATAAAGCCAAGCCATCCAGCACACAGAGCCCTGGAGAAAATTGTAAGCGACCCAGCACTTCTTAAAGATTTGCAACACATCACCCAGATCAGTCACACCCCACAATTCGAAGTGTATCGTAGCAAGTCCTTGAAATATAGATCTAAAAACTACTCCTACAAAATAGAATCGGCATATGCAAGAACTATATTGGCAATCCTTTCAAACAACCACAGTGTGGGCAAAGAACGGACAGCATTAAGGAGTCCATCAAAATCTGACCTGCCAGTAGTGGAAAAATGCTGCAAGACAGTTTTTTCCAAGCAGGAAAAAGACTGGGTGGCAACACCCATTTACAAACAGGGTGTAGATAGCCATCTGTTCAAACTAATGAATGACTGCTTGAGCATAATGAGCGGAGACGTTCTTTGTGAATGAACGTTAAACATGCGTAAAAAAGATTGCTGGCGCAAAGAAGTCATGCCACTGAACATCATTTCTCCCAATGTACATAGTATGATTCTAAGATTCAGCAGTTGCTTAGGCATGTGAGAGAAAATGTCTGCACTAAAGAAAGTCATTTAAAGAAGAACTACACCCCCTCCAGGGTCGAAAAGCCCCCTTAACTGTCCTGCATAGACCTCCCCCCTCAACTCTTCCTTCTCGCATAATGTTTAACTTTAAAAACTGGCCTTATCGAAAAACCCAACTTAAAAAAGTAAAGCAGAGCAGCAGCGTACCTGGTTGCCATCTTCAGTTCATTCGGATATGCTTTGGGTCTCACCGCCGACACAGACCCTGCCTGGTCATGCGCAGTTGAAACTGATCTCCGCTCAAGCACGATCCGTGTTAGCGATAAGTCCCGAAGCATATCCGAATGAACGGAAGATGGCGCCCAGGTACGCTGCTGCTCTGCTTTACTTTTTTAAGTTGGGTTTTTCGATAAGGCCAGTTTTTAAAGTTAAACATTATGCGAGAAGTAAGAGTTGAGGGGGGAGGTCTATGCAGGACAGTTAAGGGGGCTTTTCGACCCTGGAGGGGGTGTAGTTCTTCTTTAAATGACTTTCTTTAGTGCAGACATTTTCTCTCACATGTCTTATTTTTTAACTTTGTCTGCAGTACATGTAAATATGGCTATAAATGTAAATATTCCAGTAAATGTTTAAAAATTTACCTTTGTGATTTGTTGACTCAAAAATCTTCCAAACAGTGTTGTTTATTTCCTTGGTACTTAGGTCTATTTTCATAAGATAGGTGTCAATTGGCCCTAATGCAATTGCTCATGACAACCAATCAGATCTTGCTTTAGTTTTCTAACAATTAGTTAGCTGATCAAAATTAGCTGCTGATTGGTTGCAATAGGGCGGCTGCACTTGTGCAATGGTTGTAAATTGTAAAATGTAATACATCGAGAATTACCAAAAAGCAAAATATTCTTTGAACCAAGCAAATAATTGTTCCATGATAGTTTTGTCACTTTATAATGCTACCTCATTTACCAACCAGTGTTACCAAATCATGTGACCCACATGACTCACACTCCTATATTTGTACATTGTTTTTCTCTAAATGTTCTAACCTTTAGGTTTTAGTATAGTGAGCACACAGCCATTTCAGGCTAGGAACCCGCATTGCCATAATTGCCGGCATATAACAAATCAAGCCAGCCCCAGGTGTGACCTATTACACTCCACAAAACTCCTGGGGGATTAATAACCATAATGTGCTTAATTTGGTGAATAATTACAGACTCATTCTACAGTACATTCAAAATTGATTATAATATATAAGATCTATCATTGAACTCAGTACTAAAGCCATAAGTGCTAGTGGATTTTAGTGAATCGGTAGGTTTGTACGTAGAGGCAAGTTCAAAATTCCAATTTGAGTTTTTGTTTTTTTTAATTTTAGAAAATTGAATTGCATTTATTTACTGAATCCAAAACATGAAAAACCAACTTGAACTCAGCGAAAGTACAATCTACTCTTCATTTTCAATGAGATTGCCAAATTTCAAATTGATCTTAAAAATCTAAGATGAAAAATAGCTTGAATTTCTAAACTACAACGTCCATGGACTTCAGCTTGAATTTACAAGCTTATAGATGTCAATTTGTTTTTATTCAAGTCCTTAGTGCTTAATATATTTGAATCTGGAAATTCTAATTCATGAATTTTGCACCAAAACACAATCACCGCAAAACCTCAAATTTGATTCATAACTATTTCCAAGGGGAGCTACATTTTAGTGTGTCTGTAGGTAGTTAGTTTGATGATACTGCAACAGGAATGTTTTGGTCCCGCTGAGGTCCTGCAATAGTTTTTGGGTCCCGTTGGGTTTGAAATATATAAAAACAGTGAGCTATCATCATAGATCCAAGTTTATCTGCAATAGGAAAGCAAAGAATTGTTTCCCCAAATCTTAAACAAACTAACTGGGCTTCAGACTATTGGATATACATTCTTCTAATATACATGAAAGTACTGGGCTCATCAGGTCAAGCTAAAAGTTAATTTATTGTAAAAAAAAAAAAAATCTAAACATGAGTAAAGAGCCCTAGAAGCTTTGTTTAAGATTGCAGCTCCCGTTTTAGCTTCCTGCTTGCACCTCAGTTGTTGGTAGCTCAGATTACACATTCCTAAGGGATGGGGGAGTGAGTTTTATTAATTCTTATGGGAGGGGAGAGAGGAGAGAACTGTGCAGATCCTGGCCCCGGGAATGAAGGATTTTTCTGAGAGAGGAAGTCAGATACTGAAGAACATGTTTACAAAAAAGGAGACAAGAAATCCTGTGTTTCTTTTGATAGAGGCTGTATTTACATAATGATAAAGCTTACTTAGTTTTAACCTTTCCGTTTCATTTAATCTTGTTTTGTTGTTTTTTTTCACAAACTCTCTGGCTGCACACACACCTATTTCTACTTAGTTCATCAATGTTTTTCTTGCAGGATTGTTTAATGCAGCATCCGGTGTGGGAAATATATTATGGGGGAGATCAATGGACAAATTAGAATTCCAAACTTATTCTTTGCCTTTTCCCTGTAGTTTGAATATTACACATTTATTTACCTTTTCATGAGATTCTGGAAAATGTTCACAACGTTTTTGCCAGATTCGAGAAAACTGTAACTCATTTATCAAGATTTGTACCCACTTATTCTTTTCATTTTTTTTTTTAGCAAAAATTAGTTGTTCAGCCACTGAAAAATAATAAAGTCAACATTTTTGGTTGACTCTATAAAATTGTTTGTTACTTTGATTCCCAAACTACACTGGGAAAAATTTGAAAATAATGTTTTACCACCAGAAAAAAAAAATCTTATGTAAATTATTTGCCCCTATTTTTTTTTCAATGTGCAGTGCTTTGTGATTCCTTTTTGTCTGAAATTACAGAAGGTAACTAGGGACAATGACGAGCACTGTATAAACATATCAGAGCTATGAACATATCGAATAATTTGTACAATAAATCAATTTTCGAAAATGCCTTTGGTTAAAGGAGCACACTCAAACCTTTAATATCTCACACACTAGAAAACACGTGTGTGTATTTTATAATAATGATGGTTCCCCTTTAAAGATATTTATAGAATATCCGATATACTGAAGCTTCCCCTCTGTGTGCTGAAGTACAGCCAGTGTAGGTGATGTTCAGCATATAAATGAGCCGGGGGCTTAGGTGCCTCTGTACAAATGCTTCGGAATTGAGAGATGTAACCCTTTTACCTACCCGCTAAATAATAATATGCTTATACACGCACATATCAATGTATGGCATAATGCTTTCCATGCCGCAAAATAAATCAAATGGCATTAGACTGAAATATGTTAAACTGTAGAAATTTATCAGACTGGCAACAAAATATTCCTGGTTATAAATCATTTATCAGGACGGAAAACAGCTCAGAAGATAGTTTGGCTAATGGGAGCAGATGCTCTGAAGCAAATCAGCAATACATAAAGCATATTGTTAATGATAAAAGCATATTCCTTAATTATGGGTATGTGTGTGGACTGCTGGGTTCAATGCCATTAATGTTTGAGTTCATCCAGGGAATAGCTCCAATATATGCGAAGCACCGCAAAATAGGCACGCAAGGTCGCAATAAAGCATCATTCTAATTAGGTTAAAAAATGTTAATTTGCTGGCAAGTAGTATAGTGGGCAAATATTTAAGGTGCCCATACACTATAAGATCCGCTCGCTTGGCGATGTCACCAAGCGAGCGGATCTTCACCCGATATCCCCACCTACGGGTGGGCGATATCGGGTAGCAAGTAACTTAAAAAAAAAATAATTTTATAACCTGGCCGATCGAGATCTGGCCAATTTCAGGCCAGATATCGGTCAGCCAGGCCACTCTGTTCTGCCCATACACTGGCCGATTAGCTGACAATTCGGTCCAAGGGACCCGTATCGTCAGCTATAGTTGACCTGTGTATGGGGACCTTTAGAGAATGTTCGTAGATTCTTGTATGCAGTTGATCAGACATTATTGATCCAATGATAAGCACTAGGGATGCACCAAACCCATTTTTTGGATTCGGCCGAACCTCCGAAACCACCCAGCAGGTTTCGGCCGAGTCCCGAACCGAATCTGAATTAGCATATGCTGATTAGGATCGGAAGGGGTTAAAAAAATTTTCACAGCCCATTTAACCCTTTCTGAATTCTAATTAGCATATGGTAATTAGGATTCGGTTCGGCCGGGACCGCAGATCCAGCCGAGACCGAATCCTTAAAAAAAATGCATCCCAAATAAGCACGATTATATAAAGGACCAGTAATGCTAGAACAAGTACAAGTGTGGGATCTTTTATTTGGAATATCATACACATTTTGTAAAACCCGCTGAGAGAGGAGTGGTTTGAAGGGCACATAAGCTGCACCGCTCACCCATGTCCCATGGAAGACTATGTAAACAACGGAATGCTTTGCACATAGAGTTTTCTTGGATGACCGCATTTTTTCGGCAGACATGAATCCACAGCGAAATTCCGCATTTCGGCATCTGCAAGTTTGTTTTTTTTTTTGCAAAACAGACGCCCCAAAAAATCAAGTGCATCAAAAAAAGTTGCGTTTCGCAAATTTTTCGCCAAAGTGAAACGGGACAGATTCACTCATCACTACTGGAGTGGAATGCTTAGGATCTACTTATGTTTTGTTTTTTTACTGATTGAGGTTTAGTTAGATCACAAGCTATATGGAAGTAACAGTGAATTAGGCAAGAATTGTAATACAGGTATGGGATCCCTTATCCGGAAACCCGTTATCCAGAAAGCTCCGAATTACGGAAAGCTCGTCTCCCATAGACTCCATTTTAATCAAATAATTCAGAATTTTAAAACTGATTTCCTTTTTCTCTGTAATAATAAAACAGTACCTGTACTTGATCCCAACTAAGATATAATTACCCCTTATTGGGGCAGAACAGCCCTATTGGGTTTATTTAATGGTTAAATGATTCCTTTTTCTCTGTAATAATAAAACTGTACCTGTACTTGATCCCAACTAAGATATAATTACCCCTTATTGGGGGCAGAACAGCCCTATTGGGGTTATTTCATGGTTAAATGATTCCCTTTTCTCTGTAATAATAAAACAGTACCTGTACTTGATCCCAACTAAGATATAATTACCCCTTATTGGGGCAGAACAGCCCTATTGGGTTTATTTAATGGTTAAATGATTCCCTTTTCTCTGTAATAATAAAACAGTACCTGTACTTGATCCCAACTAAGATATAATTACCCCTTATTGGGGGCAGAACAGCCCTATTGGGTTTATTTAATGGTTAAATGATTCCCTTTTTTATTAATATTAGTATTTTTTTTTTCTTTTCTGCAAATCAGAATGTTTAGCACAAAAAGTATTTAAATAATTATGCTAATACCCCACATTTTTTATATTAAGAGGGGTATTTAGTAACTTTTGAATTTTTTTCACAATTTGTATTTTGTTGTGTGCAAAATTACAATTTTTTGGGGGGGCATTTATTATGCAACAAAAACTGCTACAAATAAAAGTAAAACTATGTCGAGATCATGTAGAAGTCAGTGGAAGTGCCCTTTTTGCAACTGGAAGATCTTTCTTTGCTGCATGGTTTTAGAGGTTTTCAGGGGTTTTTTTTTTTACACTTTCATTGGTGTGACAATATGAAAAATTTACGGTTACATGTGTTTTCATTTGTACTTTTTTTTAAAAGGCTGTTTTAATCACTTTGCATTTAAAGTTTTAGAAAAGTTTCGAAAATGAGTTTCGTTGTGGTTTCAAACCACGAAAATGAGAATGTTGATAGATAGGGCTCCCCGTGTAAAACCACAAAAAACTCTAATATAAAACTACGCCGCATAAAAGCTGGCGAGCTCATGTATCATTTCTATGAACATTTTATTTAAAAATACCTTTTTTGACATTTTCTCTCTTTTTAGCATTTATGTAATAAATGATGAGGAATGTGTAAAAAGACAGTAGAGTAGAATGGAAGCAGGAAAAAAGAGCAAAAAAATTAAGACACCATCAGTCTGGAAGTGTGTTGAACATATAATATTAGTTGCCTATCCCTGCTGGGGCAGTGGTTCAAGTTAAGGAATTATAAGGCTATTGGTCAGGTCACAAGATATGAATATGCTATATTATACAGGTATAGGACCCGTTATCCAGAATGCTCAGGATCAAGGGTATTCCGGATAAGGGGTCTTTTCGTAATTTGGATCTCCATACCTTAAGTCTGCTAAAAAATCAATAAAACATTAATTAAACCCAATAGGATTGTTTTGCATCCAGTAAGGATTGATTATATCTTAGTTGGGATCAAGTACAGGTACTGTTTTATTATTACAGAGAAAAGGGAATCATTTAACCATTAAATAAACCCAATAGGGCTGTTCTGCCCCCAATAAGGGGTAATTATATCTTAGTTGGGATCAAGTACAGGTACTGTTTTATTATTACAGAGAAAAGGGAATCATTTAACCATTAAATAAACCCAATAGGGCTGTTCTGCCCCAATAAGGGGTAATTATATCTTAGTTGGGATCAAGTACAGGTGCTGTTTTATTATTACAGAGAAAAAGGAAATCGGTTTTAAAATTCTGAATTATTTGATTAAAATGGAGTCTATGGGAGACGGGCTTTCCGTAATTCGGAGCTTTTTGGATAATGGGTTTCCGGATAAGGGGTTCGATACCTGTACCAGATACTGCAAATTTCCCTTGGTGAGGTTCTAGTATCTGCATGCAGGACTGCAAATGTAAATCTTTAGCCTATTGGATGCCATGACTGTATGCATTTTTGACACTGTAGTACGTGGGTAAAATGGCTATGTCTTCTGTTCCCTATGTCGCATGATTCTACCACCAGATACTGAAGGTGTGGTTATTTGAGTTGTTAGAAATTGTAGATCTGTGTCACACGCGTTGTTTCCCAATTTAGCCAAAATTAGCCAATTTAGAAAAAAAATCCATCCCGGTAACCAAAATTTCTCTTTATTTAACCAGGAATTCCTTGCTTCTAGTGCACAAAGAGCAATTGCTTTCTCGCCACTAACATTTCCACCAGGGCTTTGGAGTCGGTAGATAAAATTTCCGACTCCTCAGTTTCTGATACTTCCGACTCCGACTCCTCTGTTTTTAATATGCTAATGTATTTTATACATTCATAGAGTCAATGAAAAGCTTCATGGTCACTCAGCGTGTTTGTTATGTACTGTGTGCATTGGGCTTTATTCTTATAGCAGATAAGTAATTAATTATGACTGTTTGTGAATTGGGACATTTAAACTTGCTTTATTTATTTTTTTTATTCCCATTTAAATTTAGTAGGAGTCGGAGTCGGTTCATTTTTTGCAGACTCCGACTCCAGGTACACAAAATTGCCTCCGACTCCTCGACTCCGACTCCACAGCCCTGATTTTCACCACCCCCTGCCCCTGGAAGAGCACCAAAATGCTAAGTGAGTGGATGATGAGCACCACTTGAGGACATGGAGCATAGAACCTTGGTCTTATCTGACCAATAAAACATGTTCCTATGTTGCAAATGAGTCATGCTTCTTTTATAAAACTCCTTCTGTTTGACGCTTTTTTAAATTAGAGCTTCTTGCCACAGTCTGTGTTATGTACAACTCTTCATATGACTGACTAGCAGTCATAGCTGCTAAACTTTGTATCACCATCAAAATGATTGGTGGCTTTTCTCTGGCTCCTCTGTTAAGTCTTCTTGTTTGCACAAAGTCTTTGGTGGGATGGCCTTTTCTAGGCAGCATCTCGACAGACTTGATGTCGCTTCTACTTAATAACTGAACCAACATTGCCCACTGGGACATCAAAGCACTTGGATTCTAAATTACAGTGGTTCTTGAAAGTTTGTGAACCTTTTCAATTTTTCTATATTTTTATATAAAAAAACATCATTTGATTTTTAAATAAGTCCTAAAAGTAGTAGAAGAAAACCTAGTTAAAGAAATGAAACAAACATTGTATTTGGTTATGTATTTATGGAAAAACAATGATCCAATAGCATATCGGTGTGTGGAAAAAGTGAGTAAATAGTTAGCATTATCCTATAATCTGAAGGTGAAATCAGAGTCTGGTGTGTTCAGTCAATGGGATGACAATTAGGGGTTAGTGAGAGACCCTGTTTTATTTAAAGAATGGGGATCCAGCAAAGCCTGGTCACACGTACAACACATTTGTGGATGTGTATCATGGCTCGAACAAAGGAGGTGTCTGAGGGCCTTAGAAAAATAGCTGTGAATGCCCATAAAGCTGGGAAAGGTTACAAGACTATATCTAAACAAGTGGTTGACCATCAAAGATAACTCCAAATGCAAGGCGTCTAATAGTCTGAGAGGTTACAAAAATACCCAGAGTAATTTCAAAGCAACTGAAAGCTTTTCTCACATTGGCGAATGTTGATGAGTCCCACCATCAGGAGAACACTGAGCAGCAATGGTGTGTATGGCAGGGTAGCAAGGAGAAAGCCACTGCTCTCCTGCAAAAATATTGCTGACCTTCTACAGTTTGCTAAAGATCATGTGGACATACCAGAGAATTAAATGAAAGAAAAACACTGCATTCCAGCATAATCCCATCTGTGGAACGTGGTTTTGGGCCCTGTTTTGCTGCATCTGGGCCTGGACGGCTTGCCATCTTTGATGGAACAATGACTTTCGAACTATATCAGGAAATTCATCAGTCTGTGCACTGAATCTCAAGAGACACTGGGGGTCATTTATCAACACTGGGCAAATTTGCCCATGGGCAGTAACTTATGGTAACCAATCAAATTGTTGCATTCATTGCAGCTGACTGAAAAAAGCCAATCATTGATTGGTTGCTATGGGCTACTGCCCATGGGCAAATTTGCCCATTGTTGATAAATGAGCCCCAGTGGGTCATGCAGCAAGGCTAGGATCCTAAACCAAAAACACACAAGTCATTCTACCAAAAAATGGTTAAAGAAGACTAAACTGAATGTTCTGGAATGGCCAAAGTCCTGACCTTAATCCATTTGAAATGTTGTGGAAAGACCTAAAGCGAGCGGTTCATGTGCGGAAACCCACCAGAGCTGAAGCTGTTCTGTATGTAGAAATGGGCTAAAATTCATTGATGAGTCAATGTGCAGGACTAGTCAACAGTTACCGCAAATGTTTAGTTGCAGTTATTGCTGCACAAGGGGGTCACACCAAATACTGAGAGCACAATTCACTTTTGCCGAACACAGAAATGTTATTGGATCATTTTTTTTCCAATAAATTCACTACCAAATATAATACTTTTTGTTTCATTTGTTTAATAGGGTTTTCTTCATCTACTTTTAGGACTTATTTGAAAATCAGATGATGTTTTAGGTCACATTCATATTAAAATATAGAAAATTTCAAAGGTTTCACAAACTTTCAAACACCATTGTATGTATACGTATATTAGTACTTTATATCTAACTTCATTGTAATATCCTTACAATAGTGATCGTATACCTGTGGGGTTCTGAAAACTGCACTTTTGTGCTACCATAGCACAGGAACAGTTGCGTTCTGAAACAATGTTGTCTTAAAATCTGGGCACACGGTTACTAAAAAATGTTCACAAAGTTCAGTTCTTTACGATTTACACGAAATGTCTTGTCAGCCAAAATCGACAGGTTCTCCTCATTTGCCCTAGGATAACTGTGAGGAGTTACTTGCCAAAATATGTTAAGGCCTAAGGCAGCCCAAATCTTGCCATCATCTTGGACTAAACTGGCACATTCCATAAGCTGATTATTTCTGTTTGTGAGACCCAAGGCAAGCAACGTTCTGTTCCGTTCTTATGTTTTTCAGATGAGTCTCGCTGAGAAGGAAGACGCAGACGTTTCCGCAGTTACTGCAGCACTGGATGAAATAAATACCGTCTGCCGAATGAGCCCAGAGGTGGAGAGAGATAAACTCACAGATTTTCCTGAAGACTTTAATCAGCTTGAGCTCCTGGAGACTCATCGGCATCTGATACCAACTGGCACACAGAGCCTCTGGGCGGCAGAGTCGGAGGAGGAGGAGGAGGAAGATGAAGATAAGGATGAGGAGTGGTTCCAGTCTCAGGAGGAGAAACTACAACAGAATCCTAAAGAGCTCATATTGTTTGCTGCCGAGAATAACAGGGTATGATTAGTTGTTCCATTGTTTTTGTTTTAGTGTGCAGCGCAGTGGACGTTCTATTCCGTGATCGTATTCTGTAGGCGGCACACAGTAAATAATAGGAATGCACCAAACCCACTTTTTTGGGTTCGGCCAAACCTCTGAATCCACCCAGCAGGATTCGGGCGAATCCCGAACCGAATCCTAATTAGCATATGCTGATTAGGATCGGAAGGGGTTAAAAATCAGCATGAATCCGGGATTCGGCACATCCCTAGTAAATAGGTTTCTTTCTAGAACAACATAGTATAAAGGAGTTAAGCATTTCATTAAGCACCACAGAGGTCTCCATTACCTTATGAGTTACTAAGCTGGTACTGCAACAGTCAATATTTTGCTAAATTCCTAGCATTCCCCTGATGAGGGTGGTGCTAGGGTGGTAGTCTGCAGGTTGGCCAACACTGGATTAAAGCTGGCCATACTTCTTGGTCTTAAGGTGGCCATAGACGCTAAGATCCCTTCTCCCAATAACCCCACCTACCCTGGGGCCAAACTATTGAATTAGAACGACGGGTCTAATTGTCTATCGGTTCGGGAACTGCATCAAGGAACCAATCGAGATCTGCCCAATTTCAGGCCCATCGTTAGTGCCCATACATGGGCTGATAAGCTGGCGAATTGGTCTAAGGGACCAATATTGGCAGCTAGAATCTGCCCGTGCATGGCCACCTTTTCAGGTTTGTTGTCACAGTTTCAGCCCATTTGTGTAGTTTCACAACATGCTGAAGTCTGCAGGTTGGCCAACACTGGATTAAAGCTGGCCATGCAAGGCCTAGTGTTGGCTGCTGGTTTAACCACTCCTGACAGACATCAGTCAGCTGCTTATGAGAATATGTATGGTTTCAAAATGATATCTGATTGGGTTTCCCAGTACTTACCAATATTTATTTGAAAGCCTGGAAACCCATTTGCTTGACAACATAAGGCCATTGAACATTTCCTCTCCATTAATACTGCTCATGGTCTCCCGTTGTATACATGGTAATCTTGTCATTTGGATTGCCATAATTTAAGTTTACTAATATTATCTTACCTGTTGTGAACTAACCCCCTTCCTCTGTGTTTGTTGCTCTGGTGTCTGGGGTTTCCTGTTTGAATTCATTGCCATAGACGCTAAGATCCCTTCTCCCAATAACCCCACCTACCCTGGGGCCAAACTATCGAATTACGATGACGGGTATAATCGTCTGTTGGTTCGGGAACCGCATCAAGGAGCTGATGCGGCCCCTGATGTAATCCTGTGTGATCGAGATCTGCCCGATTTGAGGCCAGATATCGATCAGGCAGGCCCATCATTAGTGCCCATACACGGGCCAATAAGCTGGCGAATTGGTCTAAGGGGCCGATATTGGCAGCAATAATCGGCCCATGTATGGCCACCTTTAGAGGTTTCTTGTCACAGTTTCAGCCCATTTGTGTAGTTCTGATAACCCCCTGGTTTATATTCTAGTGGGTTTGTGGGCACTTAGCAAATATTGGTCAGTATAAGTGGGTTTCCTATATACACATTGAAAAAAAGGCACAGATTATTGTCTTGTGATAAATAATGATTGGTGGGGGACAGAACCTGCAGCCATATATATTATCCGCCATATACACAGGGACTTAAAAAAGAAAAAAAAATCTTTATTAATCCAACGTTTCGAACACTAAGGGGCCGATTTACTAATGCACAAACAGATCGAAAGCGTCCGAATGCGTTCTTTTCGTAATGATCGGTATTTTGCGATTTTTTTCGTAAATTGTCGCAACTTTTTCGTAGCCGTTACGACTTGCACGAATTGTCGCAACTCTTTCGTAGCTGTCGCGAAAACATCGGAAAGGTTTACTAGCGATCAATACGAAAAAGTCGCGTCAATGCGCGCAAGTCGTAACGGCTACGAAAAAGTTGCGACAATTCGCGCAAGACGTAACGGCTACGAAAAAGTTGCAAAATGTTCGTTTCCAATCTGATTTTTTCCCATTCGGGATTCGGATTCGTGGATCAGTCAATCAGCCCCTAAATGTGTTCTTCTTCAGGGATACACCAAAAGACTGTGTACAGGGAGGGAGTCTCCTTTTGCTTCATATAAATATATAATGAATCAGCTGAACCACAGAAGCCACTCTGATAAGTGCTAAAATATTTTCAGGTTTACTCCTCTTGCTTTAGACTCATTACTACTAGATACTGTATATCGTGATTTGGGTGAATGAAGACCTTCCTATGTATTTAATGGACGTTAATGGGGTGCAAGTAGGATTTTTGTAAATTGGGCTATGTGACAGAAATTAAATTCAAGGTCTTGAGAGAAGGAAAGGTGAAATCACTCGAGGGTCAAAAAATAGGCCAGTGCTCCTGTTAGCCGAAAACTGCATCAGCCTGGGGTTTTCCCAGCGAGCATCATGGAGTGATCCTCTTCTTCCTCTTCATCATTCTTCGCTACTCCCAGGCCGACGCATGAGCAGTAAAGTAAAAAAGCTGGCTCTTTATTAAAGTTTAGCTTTTCACTCCTGTGGGAAGAAAGAGAAGCAGGAATAGGATCGCTACGTGGTGCTCGCTGAGAAAAACTCGGGGCCGATGCAGTTTTAAGTCCAGGGTATCAGGGAAGTGAATACAGTCACTGGGGGTACTTTACTTTTGCCCCCCTTGTGATTTCACCTTTCCTTCTCTTTTAAAAAAAAAAAACCAAATTAATTCTGCCTCATTTTCATGAATTTAGTTAATGATTTCAACCAAGTCTGACTCATAAAAACTGACAGCTATTTAATTCAAAATAATCTAATTTGTGCATGAGAGATGTAGTAATTAATGCAATGTAAACACAGTAATTGACAGCAGAAATGAATCAGTTGGGTCATCTGCTCGGCCCAGTAATTTAATGCTTTTTTCTTTGCTATAAATGTTGTTTATCCCTTTGTTTAATCCCTTTATACCCTTCCTGTGCGTTTCTGAAACTCCTTTGTGAATAATTACCTGCTACAAGCCGCTGGAAAGCTTATCCATGTGTCTCCCATCCCTACTGATGGTTGATCCATACGAGCGGCAATGACAGAGTTATCGAAACAGTTCTGTAATTCTGTCGTATAACACAAACTTCAGAGGAATCTTTGCCCAATTATTTTGAAGCCTGGGGAAACCACAGCCCTGCTGATCCTGATAATGGTCAAGCTAATTTGCTCAATCAATACCATTCGCCTCTGTGCGCTGAATTTATCCACTCATTTATATAAAGGATTCTACAAGCTAAAAGGCACTGAGAAACTGCATCAGGGCAACAAATTAATAGCCAAGAATCCCACAATCATTTCCCTGGTCTCCTGCTACAGGGCGGTGGAACTACAGGCCCCCTCAACTACTGCCCTGCACCGTGATACAAATATGTGGCTTCTTATAATGGCCTTGGAGGCTTGCTTTTGCCAGTAGTTCTTCAGTTTTTTCTTCTGCTACATTTTATGTACCCTAAATAGAAAATAAAGTATGAGTTGGCAGACAGGTTGCCTTGCTCTGTGAATAGGAATTTTCCATAAAATATACCCGCAACCCAAGTGGTCACTATAGGTGGGGCTTACATGATGTAAGAAGGAGCCCACACTTGGACAAAAGAGAGGAACATAGAGACACAATGGGGCACATTCATTAAAGTACAACAGGTCCGAATACAAAAAAATTGTATTTTTTCTAAAGTTTACAACTTTTGTGTGACTTTTTCGTACTTTGCGATAATTGTGCAACAATTTGCGCACCAAAATCGTATTTGTCGCAACGAGTACGAAAGTTTCGGATTCATTCAAGCTTCGGTATGGTGACTTTCCTTGGGCCAGGTTGGAGCTGCCAAAATCATGCACCGAAGGACCAAAGTCAGAAAGGTTTTCGCACCGTTTGCACATCAGAAGTTTTCGTATTTAATGCGAATTGTCGCAAATCATATACGTAATTGGTACTTTAATGAATCGGCCCCAATGTGTGCATTTAGGAAGTCTGTAGTCAGGCATCTTTAGAACACCGTCTTATGTTTTTATTTTACACTTTGTTGATGCTAAGTAAGGATGGGAAACTGAAGGCCAATCTCTTCCTGTGACATATTATTATGGAAGTCATACACAGACTCAATGTAATGTGGCTTCTGATCTAACCAGTCGGATACAGTGCAACGTGGGCAAATAGCACTAATCCTTTTCTCTCCGTTCAGTATTTCTAAGAGGGATCTGTTGAACTGCAATCCACTCAGTTAAGGTGGCAATGCATTTGATCAGCTTTTCTAGCAACTTTGAGGTCAGTGATGTTGAATCGATAATTTGGGCCAAGAGCAAAACGATCAAGTCATGTTGACTGAATACAAGTTTTCGGGACGAGAACTGCTTCAATGCACCAATGTGCTCCTTGATCTGAAACAATTTTTAAACCTGTCCAGTAAACATCTTGACACATTTTGGCCAGATTTCGGACAGTTACGCCCGTCTGTGGGCTTCATACAGGGGTGATAAACTGCTGACTCTGACCCTCGGCAGCTTTTATTGGCCCATTTATTGGCACCTTTAGAAGGGGACACTGGCAGATTAGATATTCAGTTTCGATAGACTGACTACAAGGGTATAGGACTGCTGGTGAGTCTGCTGAAAGGTCTTATCCATATCTGGGCTGAAATATTTTTCTTGTCTTTACATCACATTTCCCATTTGTAGTTTATTTATTACAGTTTGATATGAATTTGTGACGTGGATAAGATCTAGATCCATTTGTTATCCCATCCAGGGGACCCTTATATCTTGTCTCTTTACTTTTTGCTTGTCTAATTCCCAAGTGTGCAGTCTCTTGTTAACCCCACCCTATCCTGTCTTGGTGTGTATAAATGTCTTCTGTTAGAGTTTCATTTAATGTAACATCTGTAAGCCTGAAGAAGAGAGATAATGCTATCATCTTGAAAGCTTTCCATTTTTACTCAGTTAGCCAATAAAAGGTATCGCTGAACTTTTCATTTCCTTGGATTTAGACATGATTGAACCTTTCAGCAGACTCACCCTCAGTCCTATAGCATTGTAGTCAGTCTATCCAAACTGAATATCTAATCTGCCAGTGTCCCCTTCTAAATGTGGCAATATAAGTGCCTGTAAAAGCTGCCGACAGACAGAGTCTGCAGTTTATTGGCCCCTGTTTATCGCCCCCTTTACACATCCCCGGAATTTATGCCGTTTTGACTCCGACCCCTGGGAAACATAAAATAGGGGTGCTACAGTATTACCCATGTGTCAGAACCACTGTAATGTGGTAGTGTGGGAAAGGGTATAAACATTTGCTCAGGTTCATCACTTAAAGTGACTTGTGCACTTGTACGATCTCTTGTTTACCACACACTAAGTGAGTCAGCCTACTGACCAGATATAGATCAGTATTAAGCCAAATGGAAAGAAATGACGGTGCATATGGTCCTGCAGCAGATCTTCAAATGTCCCCGGCGATGTCAGAATATTCCAATGTTCCCCAGGTAGGACAGAGAATATACAAGGCAATGTATAATGTAGCAGATTTTAATAAGTGAGTAAAACACTAAAAATGGGTAGTTACAAAGCATTGAATATAGGTATAGCGTATATACAAATACATGGGTTCAACGCGTTTCACTTGGTTATATGCCATGGTTCCTCAGGGACAGGATTACTTCTCTTCAATAGATGCTGTGGAGAGTTAATTTTAGCCTCCCGTTAAGCATCTGCTCTTGCTCTCACCCACTGGGGATGCATCTTTGTCTGTACTCTCAGTACTCTACGTAGTCTCGGTGGTATAGTAGCTTTGGGAGACCGCTGCCCTGCCTGCACTACAAATACAGCCAACGGCTGTCACAACTTGGATTTTCTTACATTAAGTGAAAACCTATAGTGCTGTTTTTATTGCTGCAGAGAGCCTCGCATTTTCCATTTACGACTAAAGCTCAAAATGGTTTATTTATATATGAACTATACCAGCAGTGAGATTCAATGTTACCCAGAGTAGCTGCCCATCTTGAATCTTGTTCAGCCATCTTTTGAGCCCCGCCTCTATGCCCAAGATGTAGAGGTGGGGCTAGCAATATATGATTGACAGCTGGGATACTTATAATGGGTATGGGGGTGTTAATTTGGGTTTCCTACTTAATTTTAAAAGGACTTTCATTATACATCCTTTTATGTCTGGATGACAGGTCCCCTTCATTTATTTATTTTTTTAAACACCCGTTGGTTTATAGGTTAATCATGGCCAATTTGTATATTGTGCCTTCTTGTATATTATAAAGTACATAACGTACTATTTCCACTCTCTCTGCAGCTTAGCACTCTTCAGACCGTCTTGTCCAACCATCCAAACCTCGTTAATGCCGTTGACGATGACCACTACACCCCACTGCACAGAGCAGCTTACAATGGGCATCTGGGCATAGCCCGGGAGCTTATTGGCCACGGCGCAGATGTACATGCCATCACTGTGGATGGGTGGACTCCGCTACATAGTGCCTGCAAGTGGAACAATACTTCTGTGGCTTCTTTCCTGCTTCAGCACGGCGCAGATATCAATGCACAGACCAAGGGGTTGCTGACACCATTGCATCTGGCTTCGGGGAATCGGGGCAGCAGGGAAATTCTGGAGCTGCTGCTCATGAACCGCTACATTAATCCGCATCTAAAAAATAAAGCAGGAGAAACAGCTTTTGAAATCGCACAGCGGACTGACGTGTACCACTACCTGTTTGAAATCTGTGATTATTGGATCAAACCCTCATATGACGTATAGCCCCAACAAAGGTTATAAATATGGCGTGTTCTTGGGTGGGGGGGACATGTAATTAAACATTGGTTCTTTGTGAAATGCTTGGGTCACCTGATTTTGCCATGTTTATTCAGTTGTCCTCTCACTGCTACTGGGCAACTTGCAATGCTTTCAAATGTATGTATGTATGTCTTTATTTATAAAGCGCTACTTATGTACAGTAGAATACATTAATACAAACATGGGGTAGAGCTTACAATCTATATATCTTTCGAATGGAAAGATATACATTTGAAAATGAGAAAGAGGGCAAAAATATTTGGGCCACGCCTCACTATGTGGCCACACCCCCAGATGTCCTGTTTTTGCACACCATCCCGCTGTCCCAGATACTTACTGAAATGTCCCGCTGTGCCTTTAAGTATCCTGCTCGTATTCGGGTCTTCTCAGCTTCCTTCTGGTTTTCTTGCCTCCTTCTGTCACCGCTGTCTTCACAGCTTCTTCCTGCATCTTCGGCTCTTTCCAACACCTTCAGGCGCTTCGTTTCATCTCGGTTTTTTTTTGTTGTGGGTGCTGGTGCTGACTGTAAAGTCCCTGACTGTAACAAACGTGTTTATTAATAATTAAGAAATATTAATTATTAATAAACACCTTTGTTACAGTCAGAGACTCGCCAACCTTGGTTTATTAAAAAATGTAGCAGTAAGTAGAGCTTGTAGAGTAGTAGATAAAGGCACAGCAGCACCAGAGTAACTTTTGTGACCCACAGCCTGAGCAGCCCCAGCACCCACCCTGTTCGTTCTGAATTTGAATTGAAATGGCTTGCTATGGCATACGCTCATCTCACGAGACTTGCAGACATTCAGAAAATGACCAAAAGGACCAAGATGACCCGAAGCGCCTGAAGGAGCCGGAAAGAGCCGAAGACAAATGCGCAGGAAGAAGCCACGAAGATCCGAAGACAGTGGTGACGGAAGGAGCCGAGAAGACCCGAAGACGAGTATCTGGGACAACGGGACAGTGTGCAAAAACCAGGACTGCCCTGTGTAAAGCAGGACAGTTGGGGCGTGTAGTGGTATCTTCAAATACTGCTCAATCAGCTACTAATAAGCAAGGTTCTAATGGTGTATCTGTTCACTCATCTCGTAGCTTTAACCATTAACCCATCTGGATTCAAAAGCACTCACTGTGATCTACCCATACTAGATTCTGAGATGCCCAGATGTCTCATTGTAAGAACAGTGTTGCTTTGCATGGTGACACCAATACTCTATTCATACAGTTTCTGGTTTGATTTAGGGAAAGTGGATTCAAAATATCTTTTACATTTACAGCATTATCTTGGCTTTAATTCTAAAGGAATTATGGACCGAAACCATTGGCATGCTTGCCTCTCAGGACACAATTAAACTTTATTTCTAGGCAGCTGCACATAAGCAAAGTCAGTAATGATATAATGCATACAACTGTATACCTACACAATGCACCTGCAGCGAGGCACATTAGTAATTGGCCCATTGCATTTATGTGTATGCTAGGCTGAATGCATCTGAATTAGCTACTAATCAGCTATAGCTGTTGTAATGTAATAGGCCCAACCCTTTGCACTGCATTCTAGGAGCACAAAGAGAAGCACCTCCAGACTGAAACAGCCCCACTGTGTGCACCAGTTTTCTTGCACTTGCCAATGATTTTTATGGGGTACTTTTTATTTTTAGATTACACTGTTTACATAGCAAATAATTCCCTCTGCCATTTAAATGTATTTGTAGCTGTAATATTGGAGTCTGAGCTTTCAGCCAGCGCTACACATTGGAACTGCTTTCAGCTAACCTATTGTTTCTCCTACTCCCATGTAACTGGAGGAGTCCCAAGCCGGACTTGGATTTCTTACTATTGAGTGCTATTCTGATACCTACTGGGAGCTGCTATCTTGCTCCCTTCCCATTGTTCTGCTGATCGGCTGCTGGGGGGGAGGGGGGGGATATCACTCCAACTTGCAGCGTAGCAGTAAAGTGTGACTGAGCTGGAACTGCTGAGAGATCGCTCCATTTTGTAAACAGGAGACCCTGGTTGGGATGGATCCTTGCCAATGACATTTTGGGGCTCCAGAACTTTCTGCTGCAGACTGACAATAAACCCGAACACAGCAGAGATTGATCTAGAATGTTGCCCAACAAGGGGTGAGACAGAATTGTGGCCAGGAACAGGCTTGGAGTCAGGGCAGGCAGCAAATGGTCAGTTAGGAAACGGCACAAAGTCAAAAAACAGAGAAGCAATAAGAAAGACTGAACTGTATAATACAGAGCCAGCTTAGGTAATGAAAGGTATCGGGAAAAGCTATTTAATGAAACATTTGGCAGTCCACACACGCGCACATCCCAGGGTACAAACATGGCGGAAGGGAAGGCGCTATGTCAGTGTCCCAGGGTGCCTGACAGTCCATGGAGCAGCAAATGGTCAGAATAATCTAATTCTGATTGGAACAGAACTGATCTGGGGGACCCTAAGAATAAGTGGAGGTCACGTACAAAAGGTCACGGGTGAATAAAAAAAAGTTGTATGGTGACCGCATTTCCCAAAATTTTCAGCAGTTTCGCAAATTGTTTGCCGAAGTGAAACGGGGCAGATTTGCTCATCACTAGTTGTGTAATAAAAGCCACTAAATGTGCCCGAAAGCTGTAACCCATAGCAACCAATCCAAAGGTAGAATTTACTAGTCACCTGTTTAAAAGCAGATATCTTATTGGTTGCTATGGGTTACTGCTCCTGGGCAAACTTTCTGCCTTTTATTACATATGGGGGTTTGACTATTCTCTTTCGAGCCCGGGCTTCTCTGTTCTTCCCACTTGTTCCCTGTTCTCCTCCCATGTTGTGGCCCAACAGCGGATTTCCCTGAGCCCAGCAGTACCACTCTCTGATATACTATAACATTTACTGTAATGAATTAAAATTAAATGTATAATCTGAAAAGTATTAAAAACAAAAGCCTTGCTTTAAAGGGTAAGTTCACCTTTTAACTTTTAGCATGTTATAGAATGTCCTAATCCTAAAAACTTTCAAATGGTCTTTATTTATTTTTTTTATAGTTTTTTTTTAATTATTTGCCACTTTCTTCTGCCTTTTTCCAGTATAAATGGGGGTCACTGACCCCAGCAGAAAAAAAAACATTGTTCAGCAAGACCACAATTGTATTGTTACTGTTACTTTTTTACTTTTTATCCCATATCTTCCTGTTCAGTCCCTCACTTATTTATATTCTTTTCTCTCATTCTATTACATTCTCTCATTCTGATGCCTGGTTGCTAGGGTAAAATGGACCCTAGCAACCAGGTACCCCTTTAGTACACAGGTTAGTGTTATATTTATATATAAAAATACTTGCATACAGTTGGCATTGGTGTGCAGTATATATGGCCACATGTGTGTGTTACACAGCTTACCCTGCTATTAAAGGGGTAATTTTTGTTGTGTTTCAGCTGTGTGACCCCAATTACTAATGAGCCCATAGGGGTAACAGTTACCCACAAGCGATGGGTTAATCCATGTAGTTGTGTCCATCTATAAGAAGGACAAGAAGCTGAAACCCTTTAGGCTGTTAGATGCACAGCAGCAATAAAAGTAGTTCCCATGCTGGGGATTGTCTTAATCATAACCTTGTGCTCCCTATTGGGGGGGGGGGGAATATTATGGATTTATAGAATCTGTAACCAAACTGTGCCGGGGGGGGGGACAACCGTCCATTATTGATTTGTGTGTTACAGCCTGAAGGGAGCTGCTACATATAATGTTTTCAATCTCCCTTATACTTCTAGCAAAATTGAATGTTTTTTTTCTTAAACTGGCAGGGGCCATTAGGACACGCCCACCCCTCGTTTGAAACACAGACAGGGACCATAGCGGATCTATAGGAAACTCCAATAAAGGGGCCATTTTCACAGATTAATGTTTAGCCCAAAGTAAAACAAGTCCCATATATTATTCATAATTCCCTACAAGATTAGAGATTTTTGTTATCCTATATGTCTTTAAAATACAAAATACTGGCAGGGGAGGAGGGACTAAAATATCAGTGTTACAAATTGTAAAAACTTCTCCACAACTTACAGACAGCATGCAGGAACAACATAACCCACAATGCATTGCACTGGGATGTTCCTTTCCTTATTGACATCAAGTGTGCAGCAGGGGATTGTGGGATTGGGAGGATGCAGGCTGAGGGCAGGCGACCCCTTCCCAGCTGCTCTCCTCCTAAATAGTGAGTGGGTGGAGCAAGCTGGCGGAAACCAGTGGATACAAAGAGGGCTAGTGGGTAGCAGGTTGCTGTGGGGGCCATTCCGGCATGCCTACTCTTTTACATTAAAAAAAAACATCTTCCTGAATTATATTCTGTATAGAAATATATATTTTTTATAAAGTAGTAATAGATTATTATGTTCATATGTTATCAGGGCAGTGAGCTTACAGGAATACCCATCAGTTAATAGAGCTTCTCCAGTAAAATCCTGCAGTGTTATCTGTTTTTTAAAAACACAGACAGACTTTTTTAATATTAAATTTTAAAATTTCCCATGGGCCTAGCCATATTCTTCATTTCCCAGGGTGCCACAGCCATGTGACCTTTGATAAACTTCACTCACACTTTACTGCTGCGCTGCAAGTTGGAGTGATATCCCCCCCCCTCTCCCAGCAGCCGATCAGCAGAACAATGGGAAGGGAGCAAGATAGCAGCTCCCAGTAGGTATCAGAATAGCACTCAATAGTAAGAAATCCAAGTCCAGCTTGGGACTCCTCCAGTTACATGGGAGTAGGAGAAACAATAGGTTAGCTGAAAGCAGTTCTAATGTGTAGCGCTGGCTGAAAGCTCAGACTCAGGCACAATGCACTGAGATGGCGCCTACACACCAATATTACAGCTACAAATACATTTGTTGGTTCAAGAATAAAATGTTAAATTGCAGAGGGAATTATTTGCTATGTAAACAGTGCAATTTAGTAATAAAAAGTACCCCATACAACAGTATCCTTTTAAAGAGCCATTATATGACGAGCCCCTCGTTTACTCCAGTTGTTGGTTGTATCTCAGATTTTCTGATAAGGAGGAGTTTGTTTAGGGACAATTAGCCCTCTGTAGGAAACCTGCACAACTGTGAAAATGCCTTCCCCTTGCCTCAATGCATGTATAACATATTACAGGTATGGGACCTGTTATCCAGAAAGTTCAAGACCATGGGTTTTTCATATTTTTAATAAATTGGATCTCCATACTTTGTCTACCAAAATTTAAATGGACTCTGAGGGAGATGGCCTTCCCTAACACGGGGATTTCTGGATAACAGGTTTCCAGACAGCAGATCCCATACCTGTACCTGCTATGATCTGACTTAATTGCGGATAAACACAAAAGAAGCTAGTATGTGTCAGTATCTGTATATGAATGCTAGTAACATGACTGGGAGCCTTTGTATCTTTAAACTTCAAAGGTTTGTGTGCCACCTAGTGGTGGGCAAGTATAATGCGTCTTGTCTTTGCTATCCAGGCTGTACAGTACTGTACTGTTATTATAGCAAGAAAGCTAAAGTGGCAAATAGATGCCTATCAGCTTCAAACTTACACTCACACAATTTGAACTGCTCTACTAAATGCAGAAGAGTTGATTTTATATCCAATGCGTCTCTGAAAAGGGAAAATATCAATTCCAATGTTGCCTTTGCACTAGTCCCTGGATTAACACTCTACTAATAACAATTACCTTGTATTTTATGATGCGCCAAAGAGGCATTCAGCCTTTCTGGAAACTACACGTCTGCTTTGGGAGAGGGAAATTTTATACCCTTTCTGTCCAGCCTTCTCACCAGGGGGCAATTACAGTGTCAAACTGGTGACACTGTTATTTAGAGGATCACCCATATGGCAACAGTTTTCTATGGCCACTTTAACAGAGAGTAAATTGTCACCAACTAAAGGAAAACTAAAGCTCAAATGCTACACAGTTGTCTGTAGCATCTCAAATCTACAACAGCCCTTTAGTAGGGAAGATCTGTGCCCCCAAAGATGCCCCAGTAGCCCCCCTATCTTCCTTTCTGCTGATTCCCTGCCCATACTCTGTGCTTCTGTCACTTACCTGAGCTTAGGGGCCCACTCACTAAATATAAGAGCCAGCTAGAAGGCTATAGAGCATGGGGTACACTTGTCTCTAACGCACAGGATGGGCCTTTGCTATGTGGAAGGATCAAGGGGGGGGGGTAGTGCAACTTCAACTCACTTATGCTGTGTGCAAAGGAATAAGAAATAAAGGGTGCCAGAAGGTTCTTGCAGCAAGCTCAAACAGAACTGGTTTATTGTCTAAAACAAATGATCCACAGGATTATGCAGTAAATACTCACAATAGAGATGAAGAGCGATGGGCTGGCAGGTTTAATGCAGAGCAAGCAATGTACAGGGGCACCACTGTGGGGAGTAGTAGGTAAGCAATTCTTTATCCGTAGGGTTTCCAGCTTAATGGACCGGATCCCCCACAGCAGATGTGGATCAGGGAGAAGACTAAGGCTGATACCCTTGTCAGTACCGCGGCCCCTTCACTAAGGCAGCAGAGCCTGTAAAGGAGAATACTCCCAGCTGTCTCTCCTGGTTGGAGCCAAAAGGCTGATCTTTCTACCTATTTCTAATCTGACTCACTTTCACCCATCACAAAACCAAATGCCCTGGGTGCAGGTAAAACATAAAATATAAAGAAAGGGTACTGCACACACAGGGATTTAATGCAAAGAAAAAAGTGTTTATTGAAAAAAAATCAACGTTTTGAGCACGGTCTGTGCTCTTCCTCAGGGACAAACCAGTTTGGTGTGCTGTATATTCATCATTGTTCCATCTGTGGGCTGTAAGCTGTTGTGTTATAACAATTATTTTATGGCTTCTCAGTTCTGCCATTTATGGTTAAACTCCTGGTTACCCAGCATATATTCAGCAAAAGGAAAATGGTAGATTCCATCCGGTCATTATGACCTGTTCATAAACAAAGGGATCTTTCATTAGACACATCATTTAGGGTTGAATTATTAAAGTTGAAAAAAAATGTAATTTTGCTGAAAAATCTGGTTTCTCTTGCAACTTTACATTTTTAAGTTATGTTCTTTTGGGCATCAAAGCTGCTGAGATCCATTCAAACCAAAGGACCCACCTAAGTTTGTCTGGATGGAAACCTATCACCCAACGGCTGCACCATTAAAGTCTATGCAATCCTTCCCCAATGAGAAACACTCTTACATTGAGCTGCACCAAGGTCAGGAAACTGGGCAATAATAATCAATACAAATTACCTTAACCCTTTCACTGCCAGCCAATTTGCCCTTAAAGCGAACATCTACTGCCAAGCAATTTTGAGACATTTTGCACTCATTACATTTGCTTAAGTTTTTTGACAAGAAAGCCTACATGAAATAAGGCAAATTATATATCGTTTTTTCCGGAGCGAATTGGACTTTAACACTGTAAAAAAAAAAATCAATTTTTCAAGAGATGTAACAAAAATTTTGAGTGAAATATGTAAAAAAAAAATAAAATAAAGAAAAATATGTTTTTATTTTGTGTTTTTTTTTCAAGAAAAATTACATTTACTGACAAAAATTTTATTATTCGTAAAAGCCCCGATTCTGCTGAATCCACCAATACCAAATATGTATTGGTATCCCACTTTTCTTGCCCAGAAAACACCCCAATAATAAAACAAAATTTTCTACAATTTTACATTCAAACAAAACCGATAAGCGCATCTCTAGGTTAACATGGTATATCTAATGATAGAAGTGAAAGACCTCCATAAGTTACGTATTTTTAGAAACTACACACCTCTAGGTTTTTGGGTCTGGGGTAGTTTTTTGCTCTAAATGCAGTTGGCGCCATAAAGATCACTACGAAATTCAACAATACTTTTTTGGATTTTTTTTATTTTATGAAATGCCATCAAAGTCACAAGACAAAAGTGAATTTGAGAAAAAAATCTCTAATAAAAATTTTCAAATAAAGTTAAATATGAAAGAACAAGTTCTCACAAGTAAAACAATACCCCACATGCAAGTGTGCACCTAAAGATGGGGCCACCAAACACCCCAAAACAGGGGCAATACATATAGCAATTTCAGCTGGAAAGTTTGGGGCTACTCTGTAAGTGCACTCCTTGCAGTTTTTTAGTCAAAACACCCCCTACCTGTGAAATAGCCCCCACAAACCATATATTTCTTGAAAGTGCACACCTGCAGCTATTCAACGGTGCCATGCTTGTTCCCCTACATGAAAAACTGTGGACGCAGTTCTTCATAGAAGTTTGCGGTTTGGCCTGAAATGAAGAAAAAAAAAGATCCAAAGTTAAATTTCTCCCCAAAATTGCCATGACAACTACAAAAAACCTGCTCAATATCAATCTGCAAATTCTCCCGAACAAAACGATACCCCACATGCAAGTGTGCACCTAAAGACGGGGCCACCAAACATCCCAAAACAGGGGCAATACATACGAGCAATTTCAGCTGGAAAGTTTGGGGCTACTCTCTAAGTGCACTCCTTGCAGTTTTTTAGTCAAAACACCCCCTACCTGTAAAATAGCCCCCACAAACCATATATTTCTTGAAAGTGCACACCTGCAGCTATTCAACGGTGCCATGCTTGTTCCCCTACATGAAACATTGTGGACGCAGTTCTTCGTAGAAGTTTGCGGTTTGGCCTGAAATGAAGAAAAAAAAAGATCCAAAGTTAAATTTCTCCCCAAAATTGCCATGACAACTACAAAAAACCTGCTCAATATCAATCTGCAAATTCTCCCGAACAAAACGATACCCCACATGCAAGTGTGCACCTAAAGACGGGGCCACCAAACACCCCAAAACAGGGGCAATACATACGAGCAATTTCAGCTGGAAAGTTTGGGGCTACTCTCTAAGTGCACTCCTTGCAGTTTTTTAGTCAAAACACCCCCTACCTGTAAAATAGCCCCCACAAACCATATATTTCTTGAAAGTGCACACCTGCAGCTATTCAACGGTGCCATGCTTGTTCCCCTACATGAAAAACTGTGGACGCAGTTCTTCGTAGAAGTTCGCGGTTTGGCCTGAAATGAAGAAAAAAAAAGATCCAAAGTTAAATTTCTCCCCAAAATTGCCATGACAACTACAAAAAACCTGCTCAATATCAATCTGCAAATTCTCCCGAACAAAATGATACCCCACATGCAAGTGTGCACCTAAAGACGGGGCCACCAAACACCCCAAAACAGGGGCAATACATACGAGCAATTTCAGCTGGAAAGTTTGGGGCTACTCTCTAAGTGCACTCCTTGCAGTTTTTTAGTCAAAACACCCCCTACCTGTAAAATAGCCCCCACAAACCATATATTTCTTGAAAGTGCACACCTGCAGCTATTCAACGGTGCCATGCTTGTTCCCCTACATGAAAAACTGTGGACGCAGTTCTTCGTAGAATTCGCAGTTTGGCCTGAAATGAAGAAAAAAAAAGATCCAAAGTTAAATTTCTCCCCAAAATTGCCATGACAACTACAAAAAAACCTGCTCAATATCAATCTGCAAATTCTCCCGAACAAAACGATACCCCACATGCAAGTGTGCACCTAAAGACGGGGCCACCAAACACCCCAAAACAGGGGCAATACATACGAGCAATTTCAGCTGGAAAGTTTGGGGCTACTCTCTAAGTGCACTCCTTGCAGTTTTTTAGTCAAAACACCCCCTACCTGTAAAATAGCCCCCACAAACCATATATTTCTTGAAAGTGCACACCTGCAGCTATTCAACGGTGCCATGCTTGTTCCCCTACATGAAAAACTGTGGACGCAGTTCTTCGTAGAAGTTCGCGGTTTGGCCTGAAATGAAGAAAAAAAAAGATCCAAAGTTAAATTTCTCCCCAAAATTGCCATGACAACTACAAAAAACCTGCTCAATATCAATCTGCAAATTCTCCCGAACAAAACGATACCCCACATGCAAGTGTGCACCTAAAGACGGGGCCACCAAACACCCCAAAACAGGGGCAATACATACGAGCAATTTCAGCTGGAAAGTTTGGGGCTACTCTCTAAGTGCACTCCTTGCAGTTTTTTAGTCAAAACACCCCCTACCTGTAAAATAGCCCCCACAAACCATATATTTCTTGAAAGTGCACACCTGCAGCTATTCAACGGTGCCATGCTTGTTCCCCTACATGAAAAACTGTGGACGCAGTTCTTCGTAGAATTCGCAGTTTGGCCTGAAATGAAGAAAAAAAAAAGATCCAAAGTTAAATTTCTCCCCAAAATTGCCATGACAACTACAAAAAACCTGCTCAATATCAATCTGCAAATTCTCCCGAACAAAACGATACCCCACATGCAAGTGTGCACCTAAAGACGGGGCCACCAAACACCCCAAAACAGGGGCAATACATACGAGCAATTTCAGCTGGAAAGTTTGGGGCTACTCTCTAAGTGCACTCCTTGCAGTTTTTTAGTCAAAACACCCCCTACCTGTAAAATAGCCCCCACAAACCATATATTTCTTGAAAGTGCACATCTGCAGCTATTCAACGGTGCCATGCTTGTTTCCCTACATGAAAAACTGTGGACGCAGTTCTTCGTAGAAGTTTGCAGTTTGGCCTGAAATGAAGAAAAAAAAAGATCCAAAGTTAAATTTCTCCCCAAAATTGCCATGACAACTACAAAAAACCTGCTCAATATCAATCTGCAAATTCTCCCGAACAAAACGATACCCCACATGCAAGTGTGCACCTAAAGACGGGGCCACCAAACACCCCAAAACAGGGGCAATACATACGAGCAATTTCAGCTGGAAAGTTTGGGGCTACTCTCTAAGTGCACTCCTTGCAGTTTTTTTAGTCAAAACACCCCCTACCTGTGAAATAGTCCCCACAAACCATATATTTCTTGAAAGTGCACACCTGCAGCTATTCAACGGTGCCATGCTTGTTCCCCTTCATGAAACATTGTGGACGCAGTTCTTCGTAGAAGTTTGCAGTTTGGCCTGAAATGAAGAAAAAAAAAGATCCAAAGTTAAATTTCTCCCCAAAATTGCCATGACAACTACAAAAAACCTGCTCAATATCAATCTGCAAATTCTCCCGAACAAAACGATACCCCGCATGCAAGTGTGCACCTAAAGACGGGGCCACCAAACACCCCAAAACAGGGGCAATACATACGAGCAATTTCAGCTGGAAAGTTTGGGGCTACTCTCTAAGTGCACTCCTTGCAGTTTTTTAGTCAAAACACCCCCTACCTGTGAAATAGCCCCCACAAACCATATATTTCTTGAAAGTGCACACCTGTAGATATTCAGCGGTACCATCCTTGTTCCCCTACATGGAAAACTGTGGACGCAGTTCTTTGTAGAAATCTGCGGTTTGAAATGAAGAAAAAAAAAGATCCAAAGTCAAAATTCACCCTAAAATTGCCGTGACAACTACAAAAAACCTTCTCAATATCAATCTTCAGCTTCTTCTGAATCAAACGATACCCCACATATGTGAGTATCAAAAGACACACCCACCAAACACCCTAAAACTAGGGCAATAGCTAAATCTGGGGCTATGCTATAAATGCATATCTGCTAGATTTTGAGTCTTAACACCAGGGCCGCTGCTGGCCAAATGGGTGAAATTTACTGGTGCCCCCTCCCCCAAATATTACCGAGGAAAAAAAAAAAAAAAAACACCTACTATAGGGGCCAAAATAGAACCAATTGCCCCCATAAACAGTACCCCCCATAGACAGTAGCACCCACACAAAGTGCCCCCAATTGCCTCATACACAGTACCCCCCATAGACAGTAGACCCCACACACAGTGCCCCCATAGAAAGTACCCCCAATTGCCCCCATAAACAGTACCCTCCATAGACAGTAGCCCCCACACAAAGTGCCCCCATACAAAGTACCCCCAATTGCCCCCATAAACAGTGCCCCCAAAAACAGTACCCCCAATTGCCTCATACACAGTACCCCCCATAGACATTAGCCAGCCCGCACAGTGCCCCCACAGAAAGTACCCCCAACAGACCAGTGATCGTCGGCGCCTCCTTCTCTCTTATGCCGCGGCAACAGGCACTTCTATAAGGTTGCGCCTCGTCGCTGATGTGTGACGTCATACGCACGGGCGCAACCTTATAAAAGGGCCTGTTGCCGCAGCATAAGAGAGAAGGAGCCGCTGGCGCTGACTGGCTGACTGGCGCTGGCGAAGACTTGGTATGTTGTTGCGCAGAGTGCGCACTCTGCGTAGGGAGCGGCGGTACTGTCTGGGTGCCCCCCTGGGAGTTGGTGCCCTACGCAGAGTGCGTACTCTGCGTATAGGGAGCGGTGGTACTGCTTAACACCCCCCCTTACCTGGAAAATACCCCCACAAACTATATGTTCCTTGATAGTGCTCACCTGCAGCTATTCAGGAAAACCATCCTTGCTTCCCTACATATAGAATTGTGGACACAGTTCTCCGATGAACTTTGCAGTTTAGCCTAAAATAAAGGATAAAAAAAGATCCAAAGTTAGATTTCTCCTTGAAATTGCAATAATGACTAAAACACCCTGCCCAATTTAGCCCCAAATAAATTCTACTTACGTTTATCTATTTAGTTGAGCATCTTTCGGCCCTTTCGTTTCATGTGTACTTGACTGAATTGTGAGCATTTGAGATGCTAACAATAAAGCTTGCATTAGCTAAAGAGGTGACGTCAAGTCTGATCACGCTTGCGGTTCATGTAAGCCAGGCATCCTCAAACTACTGCCCTTGGGCTTGATACGGCTCCCCAAGATAATTTACCTGTTCCCCAATATGATGCGAGGCGGAGAGCAGATGGACGCAGCGGAGAGCGGAAGGACACAGCACTTAAAAAATTTGACGACCCCTGATGTAAGCATTTAGCTTTTTGCTAAATTGTGGTGCTAGGTGACTAAGAAGAAAATATAGGCTTCCCAAAATTAAAGATATCCTCAGTAAGTTGTCAGTTATGCCTTCAGCTCAGTACTAAAATCCATAATAAAGAGAAAGACTACAATTAGCATTGAATTAGTTGATTAGTAGATAATAGTTGATTAGTATTGAAATGCAAACTGTCCCCATCTATCAGCAAACCATAACTACTTTCACAACTGCAAAAAAAAACCCTAAACATGCAAAAATCACTTTACAAAAAAGCTGGAGCCCATAATAAAAACAAGATTTCAGGGAGACCCAATAAACTAGTAAAATCTGAAATATTGTCCAAAAAAACAGATAGCAAGGGCAGCTTATGAGGTGTTAGTAAAAACTTTGTGGCATCAGCAGGGGAGATGAAATCATCATAATCATCACGCACCACAACTTTGTAGGTGCCCTGTGCGTTACCTAACACCTCAATTGGCTATACCCCCAGTGCCATCCATAATAAGGAATATATTAGGGTACTGAAAATTCCAAAAAAACCACAACTGCCCTGAATACATAACTCAAAGTATACTATATAAATTTTGCACAAAATGGGATACCAATGCTTACTATAAATCCAATCCAAACCAATACACAATTTATAAACCTTTCAGTAGTGCAGCCGTGTATGGTATATTTCAAAACATGGTTTGAAACATAACCCGGGGTTACGAGGGCACTTTGGGCAATAGTACCGTGTATCTCGTCTTATACCATTTTTGCGGCACACTTTGCAGGCTTTCTGGGCTCTCTGTTTGCCAGGTGTGGGTGGAAGCGTATCTATAAAATGCTTCCCAATCAATCGGGCCACATTGTCACTAGGGGGCATCTCAGGCACTGTCTCCTCTACACCAGCGTTTTTCAACCAGATGTTGCCTGGTGTGCCGTAGGCAGGGCACCAATGTACTAGGGGGGCACTGCTCTTGGCACCAATGTACTAGGGGGGCACTGCTGCTGGGCACCAATGTACTAGGGGGGCACTGCTCTTGGCACCAATGTACTAGGGGGGCACTGCTGCTGGGCACAGAGTTAAATTTTTTAACATTTTCTAATGGTGGTGTGCCTCGTGATTTTTTTCATGAAACAAGTGTGCCTTTGCCCAAAAAAGGTTGAAAAACACTGCTCTACACCACCAAACAACAGGGCAGGGAGTATCTGCAGCTGGTATTTATAATAGGACAATTTGGGACCTGGTACTGCTGCCTTATACACAATATATGAATTTCGGAGGGCCATTTGAATCAAATATATACCAACTTTCTTGTACCAGGCCCTTGTTTTCCGGGTGGCGTTGTAATAATGATGGAGTTGGTCAGTTCTATCAACACCACCCATGTACTTACTGTACTCCTTGCTACAGAGAGGCTTATTTTTGGGGGGCCTACCAACTCTCTGTTCTGTAATTACTGACTCATCGTGGATTGATGTCAGCATGAAAACATTTTTTTTGTCAAAAAATTTGATGGCAAGGAGCTCATTATTTCTAAGGGCATAAGTCTCTCCACGATTCAATTTTTTATCAAGCAAAGGCCTGGGCAATCCTTTTCGGTTACGATTTATGGTGCCACAGGCTGGGGTATCTAAACTATATAGGGCAGTGAACAAGTGGATACTAGAATAAAAGTTATCCACATATAAGTGGAAACCTCGGCCCAGAAGTGGAGAAATGAGCTCCCATACAATCTTTCCACTGACAGTCAAGTCAGGGGGACAACCAGGGGGATCTAATTTGGAGTCCTTGCCTTCATAAATCAGGAAATAGCTAGTGTACCCCGAGCTGCTGTCGCAAAGTTTATAAAATTTGATCCCATAGCGGGCACGCTTGCTTGGGATGTATTGAAGGAATTTTAGGCGCCCTTTGAAGAGGAGAAGGGACTCATCAATACAAATATTTTTTGAGGGAGTGTATACTGCTGCGAAGCGCTCAGACAGGCTGTCTATAAGGGGCCTTAATTTATGCAGCCTGTCATGGCCGGGCTGATCAGGGGGTACAGCTGTAGCATTACTATTGAAATGCAGAAACCGGAGCAGTAGCTGATACCGGTTTCTAGGCATTGTGGCAGAAAAGACAGGGATAGACAACACTGTAGTGGTATCCCAGTAGGACTCCAAAGAATTGGCTTTTATGAGACCCATAGCTAAAGTAAGTCCCACAAACCTCTTCATTTCGTTAACATCGGTGGGATGCCATGCATGAGCTCGAGCATACCTAGGTAGGGGATTTTGGGTAAGATACTGCTCGGCGTATACATTGGTATAGAGGACCATATCCTGTAGGATGGCCTCAGTCATAAATAATTGGAAAAAATTTATGGGCTCAAAATTACTGGTGTCCACCTTGACGCCAGGGACTGCAGTAAATGGGGGGATCTCAGGGGGAAAATTACAAGGAGGCCTCCACGCAGGCTCTCCTCCAGCTGCAGCATCAGCCCTATCGCCCGCTTCCTGATTTTCCAAATCATCAACATCCTCATCTACCTCCATAGGCTCCTCAAGAGCACTAACAGTGCTGCTGCTACACCATGACTCCTCAGTAGAAGAATCACTCTCTGATGCAGGGGGCACATACTCAGAATCGGAGTCACTAAACTCCTCTGAGCTAGAGGCCATGCACAGTGCAGCAGCCTCTTCAGCAGAAAAAAACCTTCTTGCCATGTTGCAAACAAAATATGTACCGGCTAATCTAAAACTCAGTGACAAAGAACTAACAATCAAGCAAAAGGATTACTTGTAAAACCACTGCAACAGGCAAGGCAGAGACTGGAGAAAAAAAACCCAACTGATAATATAAACAAACCAGACCAAGAAAAAAAACTGCTTATAAGCTCAACCCCCTGAACTCTCCCAACTCCCTGGAACTTTCTGGAACAAAAACCCTATCAGACTAGCCAAAGAACTAGAGGTCAAGTTAGAGGCAGTTATAACAATGCAAAATAAAGATAAAATAAAATCACTGAAAATCAAGAGCAATGAACAGCAATATAAAACTGAAAATCCAAAGTACAAAGAAGAACAAGTTACAACTAGTAATTAGAGCTAAATCAAGCAATGAACAGTAATTAGAACCAAGCAAAACTCAAAATTCAAAATAAAATCACTGAAAATCAATTGAACTAGTAATGAAATGCAATATAAAACTAGAAGTACAAGCAAGAACTAGTCAGAAGTAAAACTAGTCAGAAGTCAAAGCAAAACTCAAACAACAATGAGATGGTGGTAACAAGCAAAAATATATAATAAAGCAATAAAAGCAATAAAATGGGATACTTGTAAAACTACTGCAACAGGCAAGGCAGAGACTGGAGAAAAAAACCCAACTGATAATATAAACAAACCAGACCAAGAAAAAAAAATGCTATAAGCTCAACCCCCTGAACTCTTCAACTCCCTGAACTCTCTGGAACTTTCTGGAACAAAAACCCTATCAGACTAGCCAAAGAACTTACAATCAAATAAAATGCAATTAGTAGTAACTAGTGGTCAAAATATCACAAATCAATAACAAGAGAACCAGTAATGATTAGGAATAAAAAACTATAAATTCAAAGCACAAGCAAAAACAAGTTAGAACCAGTTATAAAAAACAATGCAAACCTCAAGATTCAATAAAATAACTGAAAATCAAAACAGCCAGCAATGAACAGTAATATAAAACTGAAAATGCAAAGTACAACCAAAAACAAGTAATAAGAGCAAAGCAAAACTCAAACAATAAAATCACTAATAATCAGAAATGATGGTAACAAGCAAAAGTATATAACAAAAGAGCAACGCAGAAAAGAATAATCAATAAAATCACAATAAAAGGCAATGAACAAATAACAGTGAACAAATAAATGAAATAACAAACAGTGAATAAAAGGGCACAACACCAAATAAACAGGTTTTTTTGGACAAAAACAATGACACAAAGACACAAAAACAAACGTAAAGCAAAATATTTTTTTTTTTTTATAGATGTGTGTAAGTGTAAGTGTATGTGTGTAAGTGTATGTGTGTAAGTGTATGTGTGTAAGTGTATGTGTGTAAGTGTATGTGTGTAAGTGTATGTGTGTAAGTGTATGTGTGTAAGTGTAGTGAGTGCAAATGTAAGTTAGTAAGTGTAGTTAGTGTAAATCTGCAAAAAAAAAGTAATGTAAAGTACTAAAATGTAAAAATGTGTAGTAAGTGTGTAGTAAGTGAGTAGTAAGTGTGTAATGTAAAAGCAAAGGGACTACCCGAGGGCAGGCACAGCAAATCTCACAGCCAAGGACCGCAGGAGAACAGCAGCACACAGCAGGAGGGCTCCAGCAACATCCAGGACCAGCAGAGAGGCAGAGGGCGGCGCTGGGGGGCTGAGTTTAAATACCCCAGCAGCAGGCACATGTCTATGACGTAGCCGCTGCTCAAGGGTCCTTCTTGGGGTCATCTGACGCAACAGCGTCACTTCCAGCCCCCAGTGCTCGTTGCCTAGGGGATCCTGCAGCGATCGGCGGCTTTTGAAAGAGGAAGAAGCCGCCGATCAGTATCCACGTCGCCACAATCAGGAAGACGTACAAGGTACGTCGCTGGCACTCAGTGCATTGCCTTGCCAACACGTACGCCGTACGGTGTTGGCAGGCAAAGGGTTAAAGCTTCTTGGTCTTTAAGAATGCCAATAATATTAATAATAATATTATTATTTTATGAAATATTAGGCCCAGAATCTGCAGATTTGTAGTTGCAAATTAGACTGCAGGGTTCTTTATTGATGTCATTTCCCATTACTAAGGGGCACATTCACTAATCCACAAATCCAAATCCCGAAATCGGATTGGAAATGCAAATTTTGCGACTTTTTCGTCACCGTCACGTTTTTTTGCGTATTTTGCGCCATTTTTTCGTCGCTGTCAAGGCTTTATCGTATGTTGCGTGACTTTTTCATCGACGTTCCTATTTTTTCGTATTGAGCAATTGTAAACAGCGGAAAAACCAATCCGATTTTTTCACAACGGCGACAAAAAAGTCACGGAAAATATACGATAAAGTCATAACGGCGACGAAAAAGTCGTGCAAAATACGAAAAATCGTGACGGCGACGAAAAAGTTGCAAAAATCCCGATCATTACGAAAAAAATGCATTCGGACGCTTTTCGGAACGTTCGTGGATTAGTAAATGTGCCCCTAAGTGTTTGGGTCCTATGAAGTGTGGTTCCAATGGAGAAGAATGCAAATCTCTAATGCATTATTGGGGGGGTTTGGATTATTGGGGTCCTATTGGAACTGGGTCTTTTGAATGGGCGTTGGTTGTTCTTACTGGTCAGATCAGCAGCCCTCCTGCAACCTTGGGGCTAATGAAATGTAATATCTAATGGAAGGCCCCAGAAATAACCCCAGAAGCCCCTATTGCCCCTCCCTCCCTGTATGGCAGCAGTGGATTATGTGTACGTTGAACATTTATTATCTAGCCTTACTCTATTCCTTTATGCTACAGCTTAACCAAAAGACTGGAAAACAATTCTAGCACAAAGCCTTTTTATAATACAAAATAAATGTATAATTATAGTTGTTAAATTATTATTTTCCATGTAGAATAATCCGGTTCTATTGGCTTTTGTTTTCCCTGTTTTCCTGTCGGTCTCTTTCCCTTCTTGTCATTCTCCTGCTTTTGTTCTTATCTTTTGTATGTGGTTGTGTCCCTGCTGTTAGTATTTGAACTGCTGCTTTATAAGAAACATAATGATCCCCTCCGCCCACATTCTCCTCCGCTTCTTTGTAATTCTTAAGGAAAACATTTATAAAATGAAAGCAGCATAATAACCAGAACACTTGGTACATTGGGGAACAATGATCAGCTTAAAAAATGGGTCAAGTCTTCCTGTTTGTTTCTTAATATATTTCTCTTATAGGCAGCTATAGGGGGCAGGTAAAATGGCTACCCCTTTTCTCAGTCAGTCCCCTAGTAATTTAGACAGGGAACATGGGCAGATTTTCATTAAGGCTTGGGGAGGTTCCCTCTACATTGTGTGAGATTGCTGTCTGGTAGGAGAGCCATCTTTTTACATAGCACTTTTGGGCTGTCAGTGTGAACTCTCAGGAGCAGAGGGGGAGCCTTGATGTGTAATGGGAAGTAAGTGCCTTGTTCCTGGGTCATAGCATGACCTTTTGCAGTTCCACAGTTTGGCCATAAGGTGGCACTGTGGTGCAGTATAAAAGGCTGGGGATTATTTTGTGGAAGCTCTCTGCCTGAACAAGCAGGTGGGGAGATACTGTGGAACCTGGGAATAGGTAGGTCCAGACAGAATAGGCAGCTCCTGTAATGAACGCTCCGAGCGTATTTTCGCCGTATTTTTCGCCGCTTGCGGGACTTATTCGGACGCCCGTGCAACTTTTTTGTACCTTGCACGAAAAAATCAGAAAGATTTTGCCGCTGTTTACAACCGTTCAGTACAAAAATGTTGTGACCTTTGGATCGCCAATACGATATTATCATGACTAATACGATTTTTTCGTAAGCATTTTCGTGATATTTGCGATCTTCAGAAATTATCGTATCCAGTCTGAATTTTTCCCATTCGGGATTCAAACTCATGTATTGATGAATCGGCCCCTTAGTGAGGGCTAGCAGGGCTAGCTAGTGAGCAGCTTCTGGCTCCAACAAGGAATTGTAGAGGGATTATTATCCCGGGTATAATACTCCCCAGAGTAGGGTTAACAGTGTACAGACCTAGGGTTAGATAGTGATCACCCAGGTTCCACTGGAAGCATATACCTGAAAGCTGGGAGTTAACCCATTGTGCCCTGCAGCTAAAGGATTATTGTGACTATTCCTTGTAAGTACTGCCTATGCTGTGAAATGCTACTACCTACCTATTCTATGCTGTAATTACTCCTAAGTGGCTGTGTAAATAAACAGTTCATGGTTTCAATGTTAGGAACCACTGGCGCCCATTTATTGAGAAACACAACACATATCCACCTGGCGAGGGTCCACACCTGAGGGATTGAGTCTCATCCCGGGTGAAATAGGGTGTGGATTGTGGTAAACAGAAAAGCTAATTTACCATAAGCTTACACAAATATTCCAACTTTATTCTTTTCCAGAACTGCATGGAGCACAATATTTCAGGTCCCCTGAAAAGCATAAAATGGGGGGGTCTGCTGTATTATAATTACCCTGCTCACTGAGTGTTCCGATTTTCAATTGGCCATATAGTAAAAACTGTGGTACTGTTTTAGCCAGTGGGAAAAATAAAAAACAAACACAACAAAAGTATTGTAGAAAAGATACCAATTTCGGCTAAAATACACGGCAAGATTTTTGACCACCGAGGCCCCTTTGTCAAACAAAATACCAAGTGTGTATCCCATAGTGGCTCTTGAATTCTAATTTTTATTTAACTTGAGATATGTGTTTAGTTGTTTGGCTTTTAGCCTCCCCAAACAGATAATTCACCCTCTGCCTATGACAGGGAATTTAGAAGGGAAATGAGCTCCGTTTCCTGGTTTAGTGTGACCTTTTGCAGTTTTCCTTTTTGGCCACTAGATGGCATGTGTAAAAGTAAATAAGCTAAATCAGCCATGTTCTCTGGGTTCATTTTCAGAGGAATCCCACTGAGCAGGCAGGTTGAGGAAGAAGTGGAACCTTGGCCTAGTCAGTGTCAGCATATACTGTTTTATAGATTGCACTAGGTGGGATAGATAGTATAGGGCTAACTACTGAGCATCCTGAGCTCCAACGAGGAGTTTTAATGGGATTAGTATCCTGGGTTCCCAGATTAGGGACCAAGCGTACAGACCTAGGGACTAAGAGAGTTCAGAATTTACTCCTCAGGCCAAAGCATAACCTTGTACTGGAGACACCGGTGGGAATGCACATTATAGGAATAAGCAGACTCTTAGGCAGGAGCAAAGGGATTGGCCATTCTGGTCAGCCAACATGTTGATTTCTCACTTTGACATAAATATCTTCATCCTAAAGGTCGTTACATATTAGTGACCTACAGGGGCAGCTTACCACTTTAGCTTCAGGCTACTCCCCCAACCAATTAAAAGCCTCATTTTTTAGAAGATCTTCAAGGAACTCCAACGTACGAGTGAAGGTGGAATCATTTTATTGGGGAATTTTAATATTATTCTTTATAATAATTTAGACAGGTCTCTCAGCCCAGCACCCACCAGAAACCTCAAAAGACAATGAAACTTGTCCAAACCAATGTAAAAGTCTGGTGAATGGCGGGAGTAAGCAGCGCTTACATACAGTGCCCACATGGTGACGCCCAACAAGATCCATATGAGACTTTTAAAGGGGAACTCGACCCAAACACAACTTGAGCTTTTTGAAAACTTTGCAATATACATCAATTGAAAAATATACAGCCTTTTCATGATGTTTAATATAATAATCTGGTTTGGAACAGTTCCCTAAGCCCCGCCCCCTGTTCCCCTGCTGATTGGCTGACTACTTTGTGACTCAAATAAAATGTAACTGTAGTCGCCTGTCCCTCAGCCTGCCTTCAGCCTGCCTCCTCCCAATCCCACAATCCCCTGCTGCACACGTGATATCAATAAGGAAAGGAACATCACAAACACATACTGTAGCTGCTAAAAATTCCCCATTAGAGACTTGCTGAACAAAATAGGAAAATAATCACACACAGTTTTGCAGCAAAGATAAACTTTATATAAAAGATAAAATAAGTAATAACGTTAAATGCAACACAGTTGCAGTTTCACTTCTCTCTCTTCCTCCGGATCTGGCTCTCTCTGGCTGGAATATTCCTTCCAGGGTCGGACTGGGCCCAGACCCGACCCTTGCCTGCGACCCCCCTGCCCGACTGCTCCTGCCCCGACGTGTTAAATTTATGCTCTCGGGGGAGGACGTTGGGCAAGGGGGGTTGGGGGGGCCCTCCAGGGGGGGACATGGGCACCTGCAGGGCCCCTGGGGCAGGAGCCCCAGTGGGCCCTTCACCCCCCCAGTCCAACCCAGTTCCCTTCCATAAATAATAGCAGTAAATATATATGGAGGCTCAAAAGAGAAAGGAATCACACAGATATATTGAATATTTTTTACTTGACATGATGTACAATAACAATCAAAAACTGAAAAAAACACAGCACAAATTGTACTTTATATTGTGCATAGGGCATTATGTAATTGTCCCCAGGCCCAAGCAGGCAGCGGCCACAGCTTTTCCTTTTATCTTTAGCTGCAGCTGGCTGATATGGTTGGGAATATAGAGATTTACCTCTCATGTCTGTATATAATGTGCACATTGTGTTACTTGTTTCTCTCTTAAGTGTATTGGCAGCAAAGAAGCTCATAATAAGTCAGTAAATATAATATAGCAATATAACGTGTCACCTGTATGTAGATAAAAAACTGTTCAGAGCCACATTAATCATATATATATTTATATATTTTCCTGCATAGTTATAGCTTTGGGCTGGTTAGAAAGATTTCTGTAGCATTACCGCCATCTTGTGGAGACATTCAGAACTGCCATTTAGTTATATCTCTATCCTACTGTAGACGCTGTCGTTCACTTCTCCCCAGTTTATTAAACGTCTTTCTCATGTTTATGTACTTCCTAGTCACAATTTGTATAACCGCTAATTAATAGTTTATTAGGTTAACTATTAATTATATTATTATTCTAATAGTTAATTAGGTAACAGGACCAAAACTCAGCAGTGATGTAAACAGTGGCTGTCGGAATTGGTACCGGGCTACTCTGTGTGGATGTAGGGTTGCCACCCTGCCAATATTTGACCAGCCCAGTCGGTAAATCACCAGCTAGGGAGATAGAATAGTCCATGAGAAGGGGAGGAAAAGTAGAACAGAATGGAACATTTGGAAAAGAGATGGCCTACATGATGGAGGGCCAATAATGGAAGCCCGTTTTGACCACTCCCCTTTTTAAATAGCACCTTCTTTAAACCACACCCATGTGACCACAAGAGCTTAAAAGACCATCTCCATGATGGTAGCCCAGAAAAAACCCAAATACTTGGTGCTCACTGCAGGGATATACTCATTCGTGGAAAAAAGTCATATTAAGCCACACCCTTAAATCCATATGGCTCCTCCTCCCATGTGGGTAGCACAGCAACCCCCACAATGCTTAGGTCTGGGGTCTTTTGGGTGTATCAGCCTCTGTTTCTGTGTTTATATGACGAAAGGTCGGCTGGTTTTAAGGATTTGGCTTTGGTTCGGCCAAGCATGGATTCAGCTGAATCCTACTGAATCCTGGGTTCAGGGCACCCCCCAGGGGTGGGCCGTGCCAACTGAGCGCCCTAGGCAACCCGGTTGGCCACCTCGCCCCTGCATCGCGCCCTCCCCCCCCCCCCCCTCTGATTTTGGCTCACATGTGCAGAAACAAGCGATGCGATGCGCGTTGCGACGTGCAATGTGACGCGAAACTGACTAGGGGTAGGCAGGAGAGGCCCCCCAATCATTGCGCCCTAGGCAGCTGTCTCTTCTGCCTACCCCTAGTTCCGGCCCTGGCCCCCCCAGTTGAGGGACTGTATGTATTGTACATAATTATGTGGAAGAGTAATTTACCATTGGCCAGTAGATGGCAGCAAATCCTAAGGGGAGCCATGTACAGGGAAGGTCGGGGAAGTTTCTACGGTGTTGGGGGGGGGGGGCGCTGAATGGGGCGCCCCCAGTAGAAATCCGGCAGTATTACACTTAATGCAAGAGTATAGCACAATATTGCAGATAAAATAACTCTAGGAACATTTCCAATTATTTAATGTGAATTGTTCTGTTGAATGAAAGTGCGTTGTGATGCGCTCGTGCCTGGCATTTACTCTTCTGCTTCTTCTAAATGTCAGAATGGAATGAACGATAAGCTAAAATTGCCCTTGCAACTGTAAACATCTAACGTCACAATCTGTCCACTTTCTGCCTGTCGGGGTCGCTGACCCTAGCAACAGCAATGCATTAGAAATTTCAGCTTTCACCTGCAGAATAGAAAAAACCATCAACAAACAACAGAAAGACAGTAAGTGGAGTTGCGTAAATAGACCATTTACTTAACACTTGAAAGGTACAAAATATTTTTTATTGTGATGCAAAAGTTAGTTAAAAACTATTTAGTTGCATAAGTATTCATTGGGGGAGATTTACTAATCCACGAATGGTCCGAAGGCGTGTGAATGTGTATTTTTCGTAATGATCGGTATTTTTGCGACTTTTCCGTCGCCGTCACAACTTTTTCATATATTTTCCGCAACTTTTTTGTCGCCATCGCGGAAAAATCGGATCGGTTTTTCTGCCGTTTACAATTGCTCAATACGAAAAAATCGCTGCGGCGACGAAATAGTCGCACAAAATACGATAAAGTCGCAACAAATACGAAAAAGTCGCGACAAATACGGAAAAGTCGCGACGACGACGAAAAGACGCCAACATTTTTTTTCAAATCCGAATCGAAGTCGGGTTGGACGGGGACTTAGTGGACATTCTGAATCCAGTTTTAGAGATGATGATCTCATGGCCTCCAAAATATGTGTAAGTAGGTTTAATAACATTTGGCTCAATGTGTGATGTCAGTGAATGACATAGATCATTAGGTTTCTTTTCACCATTGGTCAGGAGAGCAAGAGGATAAGGGGCCTCAAAGGAAATGCAGTTTGGACAAGATCATATAGAATAGAGGACCCCACGGCACATCCATTTGCAAAAGTGAAAAAGTGATTTTTATTTAGGCCAGAGACTGTGAGAGATCTTTGCAAGACTTGGATATTCTGCTTCTCCGACAGGTCATCCAAGTCCCAAGGTGCCAAGTTAAATGCATTAACAGAATCTGCCATTACAACATCACTAGGAAGGGCATTCCCCAACCTCACTGCCCTCACCGTGAGGAACCCCCTACCCAACATCCCCCGGCAGGGCATTCCCCAACCCCCTCACTGCCCTCACCGTGAGGAACCCCCTACCCAACATCCCCCGGCAGGGCATTCCCCAACCCCACTGCCCTCCCCGTGAGGAACCCCCTACCCAACATCCCCCGGCAGGGCATTCCCCAACCTCACTGCCCTCCCCGTGAGGAACCCCCTACCCAACATCCCCCGGCAGGGCATTCCCCAACCTCACTGCCCTCACCGTGAGAAACCCCCTACCCAACATCCCCCGGCAGGGCATTCCCCGACCTCACTGCCCTCACCGTGAGGAACCCCCTACCCAACATCCCCCAGTAGGGCATTCCCCAACCTCACTGCCCTCACCGTGAGAAACCCCCTACCCAACATCCCCCGGCAGGGCATTCCCCGACCTCACTGCCCTCACCGTGAGGAACCCCCTACCCAACATCCCCCCGGCAGGGCATTCACCAACCCCCTCACTGCCCTCACCGTGAGGAACCCCCTACCCAACATCCCCCGGCAGGGCATTCCCCAACCCCCTCACTGCCCTCACCGTGAGGAACCCCCTACCCAACATCCCCCGGCAGGGCATTCCCCAACCTCACTGCCCTCACCGTGAGGAACCCCCTACCCAACATCCCCCGGCAGGGCATTCCCCAACCCCCTCACTGCCCTCACCGTGAGGAACCCCCTACCCAACATCCCCCGGCAGGGCATTCCCCAACCTCACTGCCCTCACCGTGAGGAACCCCCTACCCAACATCCCCCGGCAGGGCATTCCCCAACCTCACTGCCCTCACCGTGAGAAACCCCCTACCCAACATCCCCCGGCAGGGCATTCCCCGACCCCCTCACTGCCCTCACCGTGAGGAACCCCCTTCCCAACATCCCCCGGCAGGGCATTCCCCAACCCCCTCACTGCCCTCACCGTGAGGAACCCCCTACCCAACATCCCCCGGCAGGGCATTCCCCAACCCCCTCACTGCCCTCACCGTGAGAAACCCCTACCCAACATCCCCCGGCAGGGCATTCCCCGACCCCCTCACTGCCCTCACCGTGAGGAACCCCCTACCCAACATCCCCCGGCAGGGCATTCCCCGACCCCCTCACTGCCCTCACCGTGAGAAACCCCCTACCCAACATCCCCCGGCAGGGCATTCCCCAACCCCCTCACTATGAAGAACCATCTGTACTACATCAAATAAAAGTTCTGTTCCTCAAGTCTAAAAGGAAGGGGTTCTGGTTCTTTGTTCTTTTCTATGTGAAAAAGAAACCCCCCCCATCTGCCTATAATCCCCTCTAATGTACTTGTAAAGAGTAATCATGTCCCCTCATAAGCTCATTTTCTCCAGAGAAAACTGCAAACTGAACGTAGGGACCTATGAATAGGCAAAATTATGTTTGTATCCTCCCTTTAATGCAAGACGATGCTTTATTTGCTCTAGAAGCCACTGCCTAGAGTTACACAACTTGTTTTCCACAAAAATCCCCAATACACACCCTACATACCACCAACACACTACTATTTAGTGTATAACTCACATTTATGATATTTCTGCCTTGCATTTTTTAACACTGGACCTCATTTGCCAGTTTGCCCAGTTCTTCAGTTTATTAAAATCGCTCTGCAAAGCGGCAGCATCCTGCATGGAACTTATAGTTTTGCACAATTTTGTGTCATCAGCAAAAATAGAAACAGTACTGTCTATGCCCACCTCCAGGTCATTAATAAACAAGTTAAAAAGCAAAGGCCCAAGGACTGACCCCTGCGGTACTCCACTAACCACACTGGTCCAATTAGAAAATGTTCCATTTACCCCCACTCTTTGTACTCTATCCTTCAGCCAGTTCTCTATCCAATTACAAATATTATGTTCCAGAAAACAATTGATTTTTCATTAACTCAGTAAACTTCTATGCGGTACTGTATCAAACGCTAAAGCAAAGTCTACGTAGCTCACATCCACTGCCACCCCGAAGTCTAGGTTCCTGCTCACCCCCTCGAAGAAGGGAATAAAAACTTGTCTGACAGGATTTATTACTCATATAACCATGCTGGCACAAACTCACAGTATTATGATTTGAAGTATTCAATAATCATATGTCCAAAGGCTTTCCTACTAGTGATGTCACACTAACAGACATACTTTGTGGGGGGTGGGGGTTATTAAAGAAGAAGCCTTTATTTTTCTCATTTTCACCAGTTTAGTATTGTCCTGTCCCTGCCCCGGGTTGCTCCAGGTTTCTCTGCTCTTTGGTAATTCTGTATCTTAACTGCTTCAACATTCAGTGTTACCCATTATTGTCTTGGTCTGTTCAGACCTTCTCTTCCACCAATGATAAAGCTGTAATTGACCCGACCTATCCAACCTTGAGTATGCAGTGCAGTTTTGGGCTCCAGTCCTTAAGAAGGATATTAATGAGCTGGAGAGAGTGCAGAGACTGCAACTAAACTGGTAAAGGGGATGGAAGATTTAAGCTATGAGGTGAGACTGTCAGGGTTGGGGTTGTTTTCTCTGGAAAAGAGGCGCTTGCGAGGGGACATGATTACTCTGTACAAGTACATTAGAGGGGATTATAGGCAGTTGGGGGATGTTCTTTTTTCCCATAAAAACAATCAGCGCACCAGAGGCCCCCCCTTTAGATTAGAGGAACGGAGCTTCCATTTGAAGCAGCGTAGGGGGTTCCTCACGGTGAGGGCAGTGAGGGGGTTGGGGAATGCCCTGCCGGGGGATGTTGGGTAGGGGGTTCCTCACGGTGAGGGCAGTGAGGGGGTTGGGGAATGCCCTGCCGGGGGATGTTGGGTAGGGGGTTCCTCACGGTGAGGGCAGTGAGGGGGTTGGGGAATGCCCTGCCGGGGGATGTTGGGTACGGGGTTCCTCACGGTGAGGGCAGTGAGGGGGTTGGGGAATGCCCTGCCGGGGGATGTTGGGTAGGGGGTTCCTCACGGTGAGGGCAGTGAGGGGGTTGGGGAATGCCCTGCCGGGGGATGTTGGGTAGGGGGTTCCTCACGGTGAGGGCAGTGAGGGGGTTGGGGAATGCCCTGCCGGGGGATGATGGGTAGGGGGTTCCTCACGGTGAGGGCAGTGAGGTTGGGGAATGCCCTGCCGGGGGATGTTGGGTAGGGGGTTCCTCACGGTGAGGGCAGTGAGGTTGGGGAATGCCCTGCCGGGGGATGTTGGGTACGGGGTTCCTCACGGTGAGGGCAGTGAGGGGGTTGGGGAATGCCCTGCCGGGGGATGTTGGGTAGGGGGTTCCTCATGGTGAGGGCAGTGAGGGGGTTGGGGAATGCCCTGCCGGGGGATGTTGGGTTGGGGGTTCCGCACGGTGAGGGCAGTGAGGGGGTTGGGGAATGCCCTGCCGGGGGATGTTGGGTAGGGGGTTCCTCACGGTGAGGGCAGTGAGGGGGTTGGGGAATGCCCTGCTGGGGGATGTTGGGTAGGGGGTTCCTCACGGTGAGGGCAGTGGGGGGTTGGGGAATGCCCTGCCGGGGGATGTTGGGTAGGGGGTTCCTCACGGTGAGGGCAGTGAGGTTGGGGAATGCCCTGCCGGGGGATGTTGGGTAGGGGGTTCCTCACGGTGAGGGCAGTGAGGTTGGGGAATGCCCTTCCTAGTGATGGGGTAATGGCAGATTCTGTTAATGCCTATAAGAGGGGCCTGGATGAGTTTTTGAACAAGCAGAATATCCAAGGCTATTGTGATACTAATATCTACAGTTAGTATTAGTGGTTGTATATATAGTTTATGTATGTGAGTATATAGATTGGTGGGTATGGGTTGTGGGTGCTGGGTTTACTTGGATGGGTTGAACTTGATGGACCCTATGTCCCTATGTAACTATGTAACCAGTCTCTGACTTGCACATTGTGATTGGCTCGTTATTCCATTGCTCCTATTGTCTCTAGACCTTGACCTCTTTCTTTCCCCCTGATACTTCCCTGATGTCCCTTTGCAGCCTCCATACTCACATAATGTAAAGTTCTGATAACCCAAAATTCACCATCATGCCATTTTAAAGTTGTATTTCAGCAGCTTCTGGGGGCCCATATATCGCCCTTCCCTTCATTTGGACCTGGGTATCATATCTTGTATCATTGCCATTAGTGATGAGCGAATCTGTCCCGTTTTGCTTCACAAAACGCATTTGTTGCACAATTTTTTTGTCATCTGCGTCTATTTTTGCTGTCCCATTTTTTACGCGACCACGCCTAATTTGACGTGGCCACGCCCCCTTTAGACTCGGCCACGCCCAATGTGACGCTGCTACACCCTTTTCTGCTGCTACCACACCCAATTTGACGCGGCTGTGACCAATTATGACTCAACCACGCCCATTTTTACGTGACCACGTCCCTTTTGACTGGGCCACGCCCAATGTGCCGTGATCACGCCCCTTTCTGACGCTACCATGCCCAATTTGACGCAACCACAACCAATTTGTTGCACGACAAAAAAAAATCAGTGCGCAGAATTTTTCCAAGGCGAATTTTCACAGAAGTTTCACGCAACAATTCGCCAGTGCGGAAATTCACTGCGAATCCATGCCTGGCTTAAACATTCGCTCATCGCTAATTGCCACCTCTTCTTTCTGCCCATTACCAGTAGTTATTAATAGGATATGTATAAACATATGAGAGAAATTACAAAGCACAAGGGCAGACAGAGAAGCCTATAAAGGCCCAGTTAGTATTCCGTTCAACACTTTAACACAAATCTAAAGGAATATTTTCCCTTTCACAAGAGACTGGAGCCTTTTGTTATCAATTCAGACACCAATTCCACCCAGACCTGCGGAACCATCTTAGAGATTCCAACGGAGGCAAAATGTGCAATTAGAGTGCAGCGCGTGTGGCTGGAACAGTCACTTTCAAAGCCTCGCCATCCCCGCCTGAAGGACTCAATACCGAATTCCTCTTCAGCTAAATTCCCAACGTCCCATGGGGGTCATTCACACACACGCTTTGGTGCAGAATATAGAGAGAGATTTGTAAATGATCTCCTGGAAATGCTTGATAAGGAAATAAAATGAAAACAAAAAAGACAAAAAGAAGAGGAAGAGAAGGGATAAAGATTTATTTGCTACTGAGAGGATCCCTTCTGGGGCTTTGCTTTTAAACGTAACCGGCTGGTAATAAAATTCTACTTGTTATAAATAAAAGGCCAGGAACATCAAACACTCGTGTCCATGTAATGTATATTAATGTATAGCTGTGCCTTTCACTTTCTAGGGCTCTTAGCTCCATCCATTGTGCATATGGACAACAGAGACAGGGGAGAAACACTGAAGAACAAGAATGTATTTGGCCATGACCTTCCGTTGGCAATGCAACAGTATCCAGGGTGGTGTGCCTGGAAAGTGCTCAATCGGATACCATGAAGTATGGCCTCCAATGTCTCTGAGTGTCAGGGGCAGCCATAGGTGGGTGGGGGGCTGGCAGGTAGGAGCTTATATGCTGTGTAATACGGATAGAGTGGGTACTTCACTTGTTGGTAGGCCGGAAACATGTTGTTATGGTGAAATGATTTATTATAAGGAGTGAATATTGACATAAAGATATGAAAGAGGCCAGGGGTCAGAGGCAGGTAGCAACACAAGTCCTTATAGCAGGCAGGGGGTCTGGGCTGGCAGCGAGCAAGGAGGGTCCAAATAACAGGCAGTGGTCGGGGCAGGCTGAAAACAGGGAGAAGTCGAATAAACAGGCCGAGGTCAATACCAGGAGATCCAACTGGGGTCAGGAACAGGAACAGAGGAACGGGGTATAGCACACGGAATCAGGCAGAAACCAAGCAGGAACATGGGCAGGAACCAGGCAGGAAGATGGGCAGGAACCAGGCAGGAACATGGGCAGGAACCAGGCAGGAACAGGGGCAGGAACCAGGCAGGAACATGGGCAGGAACAGGGGCAGGAACCAGGCAGGTATGGGCTCTGGATCAAAGGTAAAAGGCTAAGTGATCAAGCAACCAAGAGTTGCATGTTAGGCTAATGCCAGACGAGGCATAGGGCAGATATTTTCAGCAAGTGGAAATGCGCTTGCTGAAAATACTGCCCTACGCCTCCTACTCCTCCTCTCGTGTTTATATGCGTATTTCCGCACATGTATGAGGCATAGGGCGGAATTTTTGGCAAGCAATTTTCCACCTGACTTAACGCCCATAAAGCCCATTAATTGTCAGATTGCAAACAGCTGGGCTTTCTAAGGGAGGACGAGGTGAGCCTGAACAAAGACGTGAAGAGGGATTAACAATAAGTGTAGGACTGGCTCCCCAAGGTCTCCAGTGGCTCAACAAGGTCATGCAGAACCCGCCTGACATACAGTCCGGAGTTTGAGCACAGGCCGGTCCTGACACTGAGAGCTCATTGGCACAAACAATTAGATCTTTGAGTACAAAAGACAAATTGAATTGAAGATAACTAAAGCCTAGTCCAACGTGCATGGTTTAAAGAATAATACCAAAAAAGCTACTCATTTATCCTTCTTGTTCATGTAACCCCTCCTTGGCAATAATCCTCTATTCCTGCTACTCTCCAATCAGAGCACCATTACATTTCACCCCTCGCTTTCAGCTGGGTCCTGGAAAGGTAGTAGAGAAAAGGTTTTAGAAAGCTGAATTTAATAAGTAATTCTTGAGCAAATGAAAATTAATTGAACAATGCAAAAGTACTTCCTAGAGGAGGCAAAAGCGAGGATAAGTGGTATAGCAAACGTTACACAGTTACCAATGGCTCAGGCACAGATGCTTAGGAGACAGGACCTGGGAAGGATTAGTCTCACAACCCATGCGCCTGTAATACCAACAAGTCTATAGGCACCTGAGGGCTACTACCAGAAAGCAACTGCCCCAGGCACAGGCTCTCGGGTGCTTTTGCCTCAAAAACCCAGTGGGTGAGCTTTAGCCTACAGTATATGAGCCTTAAGGAATTTGTTCCCAGAATCCCTTTGGTCTATTTGCATACGTATGAGGCAGTCTCCTCAACCCTTTTGACTCATTTGTGCCTATATATAAATATGGCTTTGGTTGGGACCCCTACATGAATGAAGTTTTATAAGTTTGTTGCTGACTTTTCTAATAATACAGTTCCTGGGCGTATCTGAATTTCCCATAATGCTCCCCGACACAAACAGTTGCACCACAAAACTCACTCTCTCTATAGAGACAGAGCCCCGGGAGATTACAGGGTCCCATTCACCTTTGCTCTTGCTCTTCATTTCTATTCAATACTGTTTCTTTGTTGTTTCTTCTGCACAATTCCAGTTCCTTTACAGTGAAAGTACACTTTCTATGTGGGTCGGACTAGGAAACAGCATTTCTGCCACTTACTGACCTGAATCTCTTCTACTCAATAGTCAGGGGGAAAAAATAAAAAAAGACATACAATCCTATTCTGAAATAAATGATACTACAGAGAGCGGACGGCTCCCGTACGGCCGGCACACAACTCTATCTTGCTGAAAGCAATGCAATTTATAACAGTCTATAGCCGTGCCCAAGCTATTGGTGATGGCACAGGAACACAAAGCCACTTTATCACAACCCGAGAAGGAGATGACATTATTGAGCGTTAGAGAGAGAAAACTGGATTTTTATTCAAGAAATGGAGGCCTGAAACATGTCTGTTTGGTTCTGTTTTCTGTAGTGCAGATACAGTAATGCCAGGCACATGCTAATAAATATAATTGTTTTGTGATTCAGCAAATGAGCAGATATTTACCCCACATATACCCCATAAATCAACCAATTTTGGAGATCAGATCATAATATGAGCCTGTATAGCTCGCTTGGCCTGATTGGTTCCACACTCAAGTGAATAAGGTTCAACCAGAGCAGACTTACTGCTTGAGTAGCACTGAAACGAGCCATTAGATAGAGAGCGTTTCATAGACTCTAATATTTACGTGTTTTATACTCACAGACAGTGTAGCCATAAGAACTCTATGATTAAGGGGAAGTTTTGCTTGTTTTTGATTATATTTATTGTAATTTTGTCCTGCTTATTAAAGCAAGGTCTCTTGGCTCAAAGATCACTATGTCTCTTGCAGTACCGCATTTCACCTGCTGGTGGTTCCATACAAAGCAACAGAGCTGCTGCATCACCAAATCAGACACTTGTGCCCGAAATATAGTCGTTTTTAAATAGATTTCTGGAAATTACAGACTTTTTGATCTGCCGGCCGTGCTCAACAACAAAAGTGATACTTCCCCTTTAAAATAAACCTTTAATTTTCTGTATTTTTCCCTGTTTCTTAAAAGGGCATAAATAGGGCTTCACAGGGGAAGATAGAGAGTTTAGGAGAAAGTGGTATTATATAGTAATAGAGCTTGATATCATTTGTAACATCAATGTTTTAGTCCCTCCTCCCCTGCCAGGCATTCAAATGATGCAGAAAGAGAAGAACTGTTTTGCAGCTGGATTTCAGCATATAAAAAGTGCTCAACAACAAAAGTGATACTTCCCCTTTAAAATAAAGATATTATTTTATATAAGAAAGGATTTGCTTTGGTCATTTAAACCTTTAATTTTCTGTATTTTTCCCTGTTTCTTAAAAGGGCATAAATAGGGCTTCACAGGGGAAGATAGAGAGTTTAGGAGAAAGTGGTATTATATAGTAATAGAGCTTGATATCATTTGTAACATCAATGTTTTAGTCCCTCCTCCCCTGCCAGGCATTCAAATGATGCAGAAAGAGAAGAACTGTTTTGCAGCTGGATTTCAGCATATAAAAAGTGCTCAACAACAAAAGTGATACTTCCCCTTTAAAATAAAGATATTATTTTATATAAGAAAGGATTTGCTTTGGTCATTTAAACCTTTAATTTTCTGTATTTTTCCCTGTTTCTTAAAAGGGCATAAATAGGGCTTCACAGGGGAAGATAGAGAGTTTAGGAGAAAGTGGTGTTATATAGTAATAGAGCTTGATATAATTGGAAAAGCTTTAGGGAATCTGATGTGCTTATTACCTTGAGATATGGAACCTGGAAGACAATTTCCCATTTTCTTAGTATAAAGCCGGTTATAGGAACACATGCTACAGGCAGAATCCATTTAGCCCACAGGAGATGAAGCCACGTAGGGCAATGTGAATATGCCTGTTCTGTAATACAGAATTAAATTGGGTTTGTTAGTGCAGAATTGATAGACCAGGCACGTTCATATTCAGAATAAGCCAAGGGAGAAACATAATCTTTGTATTTGCATTGGTTTATAAATGTACAAAGAGGAGCACAGAGACAGCTGCAAACTGGGGTGTGCTGGGCCTATCAGGGCTGCTATACTAGGGGCCCCCATACCCCCCAGGGGCCCCTGCCATACACCCACCCACCTCCAGCCCATATCCAGCTTTGGTTGGGAGGGATGCCTATGGTATAGAATTTAGGGTAATAGAGGGTACTCCGGGCTAGAATATGCTTGCCCTTTAACCACAAGTATAATCCAGACCTAAATGGCTTGAGTGGTGTCCTTAACTCTGCACCGGAGGTACTGGTCACATGTTCCACAGGCAACATCTGATTTGTTGATCTGAGCAACGTTGCACCTTTTATTACATTAGCCCAATAGTCTAGAAGGGAGCAGACAAGGTTCCTACTGCTATTTTTCAGGATTTACTTTTTCAAGGGGAACTCCAACCAAACACCGTTTTTTGAAAAGTAAACATCATTTCAAGCAACTTTGCAATATACATCAATTAAAAAATATGCAGCCTTTTCATGATGTTTAATGTAATAATCTGGTTTGGAACAGTTCCCTAAGCCCTGCCCCTGTTCCCCTGCTGATTGGCTGGCTACTTTGTGACTCAAATAAAATGTAACAGTAGCTGCCTGCCCTCAGCCTGCCTTCAGCCTGCCTCCTCCCAATCCCACAATTCCCTGCTGCACACGAGGCGTCAATAAGGAAAGAAACATCCCAGTGCAATGCATTGTGGGTTATGTAGTTCCTGCATGCTGTCTGTAAGCTGTGGGGAAGTTGTTACAATTTGTAACATCAATGTTTTAGTCCCTCCTCCCCTGCCAGGATTTCAAATGATGCAGAAAGAGAAGAACTGTTTTGCAGCTGGATTTCAGCATATACAAATGGTATTTATTCCTACTGTTTGAAGGAACAGATTACAGGGATAGGGATATTAGGGGTTTCTGTAGAAACAATATTAGTTCTTTCCCCCGTTGCTTTTCCTTAAGAATCTGCAGTAGGGCTGTAGCGGCCATGTTGCACATAAGGCAGAAACACTCTCACAATTATCTCTGTCTCCGGGCAGCAGTAAAAGAAGAAGCCCCCCCCCCCCAGGCAGCGATGGAAGGTCAGGGCACCAACACTGAGAAAAAGAAATAATCAGTAATTAAAGCTCAAGTTAATAAAATGTGAAATAAGGAAACAGAAGGAAATAAACCAGCGAGACAAAGCGATGGCCTCTCCTCCCACAGAGACTCATTATTCAGGTTTCTGCACAGACATGACAATAGGTGTCCTAAAGGCTAATTTCCCAATCCCACTGGAAGTGCCGCTGTGCTGAAATAGACACAAATATCGCTCTTACTGGGGCCAATCATTTATGGTACTTGAACCCAAACACACTCCTTGCACTTCACTATACAACGTAGTTGCACGTTTGCGTCAGTCCTGCGTAATTGTGCGCCTATTGATGCTGGAGAAGCCTGGGGTTACTACCTCCCTGAACATGGGAGTAATTGCAGGTTTATGGGAATAAATGCTGCATTTTGGTAAAATAATGTGAATTTGTGTCTGAAAATTGCACACCGCACTGTGTTTAGAAATGATCTAGTCTAGTAACTTATGCTGTACTGAACTATTCTATACCACCATTTTAACTTCACTTGATTAGTAATTGGATTAACTCAATCAGACTGGGGTATCTGGGGCCCACTAGAGCCATCGCCTAAAGCAGGGTTGGACTGGGGGGTGCAGGGCCCACTGGGGTTCCCACCCCAGGGGCCCTGCAGGTGCCCCCGCCGGCCGTGTCCCCTAATCCCCCCTCCCTGCACGGGCCCTCTTAACCCTCCGCAGGGTCCCCCACCCGACGTTCGCCCCTGAGCGTGAGTAAGTTTAACGTGTCTGGGAGGAACGGTCGGGCAGGGTGAGTGTCGGCAAGCGTCGTGTCTGGGCCGCCGGGGCCCACTGGGATTTTTACCAGTGTCCCAGTGGCCCAGTCCGACTGTGGCCTAAAGAACCCACCTCACCAGCCATGGAGGCCCCCTATCCCCGATGTAAAGCCCATGCCACCACATTGCTTAGCTCCTACTGTATCCTGCAGGGGGTTGGGTACCCACAGAATTCTTGAAAAGAGGTTGGGATGTGACCATTTAAGAGGGGGGATAAGAAAATATTCCTTTTTCCATGTAAAACAATTGATGTATGTTTGTATGTATGTATATCTTTATTTATAAAGTGCTACTTATGTACGCAGCGCTGTACAGTAGAATTCATTAATACAAACATGGGGTTATTAAGATAATAATAGATAAATACAAAGTATTACAATAAATACAAGGTACAGTTGCAATAAGAGTCAGAAACACAAGATGATGGAGGTCCTTGCCCCGTAGAGCTTACAATGTATAATAGAGCTTACAATCTATATATGTGTGATGTCTCTTGCAGTTGTTGGTCGGGTGAAATTAACTGGGTAAAAAGAAACTGGGTGCAGGTTGGGCTTAGGCTGGGGTCAATGTGGTGGGGCCCACAAAGACCGGTGCACACCAGGATTTCTATTGGTGTCTTGACGAGCCAGTCCAACCCTGACTGGCAAAAGCAATGACTGGGTACAGTTTTCGGGTAATGTAAAGGGTCTCCCAGACTCTACAAAAGTAATAATTGGGGGGTCCCTACACACCTTTACAATCTAATTTATACCCTCCCATCACTCACAACTGAGGCCAGGGGCATGGACCCCTCCAGTATGACCAATGGTGGTTATAGAGGTGACACATATGGAATCAGGGTGGCATTTAGTTATAGATACCATATAAATACCCATTGAATCATGGCCGAAAATGAAGTCATTTGCTCAACTATTTTTAATGTTCAGTTGAATCGAGAGTGAGGCAAATGAACCCAACCAGCACTTCCCATTAATGGCCATAGCAACTGGCCCAGCTGTTTCTAAAAGAAGTTTCTTAGCTGCTATATCTGTCGGAAGCAAATTGGATTAAAAACCATGAAGTTGAATCGTCAGTATGTAAAGTGAAAGACAGGAGTGTATGTACCTCCCGCTGGTACCCTTCACACAAGGGAAAATGAGCACTGTCCAAAGGCAATTTTGTAATAAATCCAAAGCTCATTGCTTCTCGCCGCTCGCTGCTCTGATCATTTACACCTACTGTACCGCTGGAGCCTTTTGCATTATAATGTGTATTTTGAGAAGCATAAAAAAAGAAGACGAAGAAGAAGAGCTGACGCTTGTGTTTTTGGCATTCCGCAGGCGCTTCCCTCTGCATTTTACTGAGTAATCTGGTTTCCAATAGAAATGCCCCATTATTCCCATTACTAACAGCTCTTTTTTATTCCGTCCCGGGGAACAGTTTCTGCAAAAGCTCAACCAACTGACCCAAGGCTTATACTCTTTAATGAACAGCTGAAAGCGTTTTGGTTCTGTATGAAAGGGATGAATTTCATAAGAGGTTCCTTTTAGCCAAACATCTATCAGTCATGGTTCTAGTGCTTTATTTCCATGTATAAAGTAACACGCCCAGCACTGTGGCTTTCTCACCTTGCGCCTGGTTATTAGCCAACTTGGCCTTTGCTTTCTTTTAATCTTATCTGAAGGGTCTGAGAGTTTACGTTGCTGCTATATTTATACCACGAGCAGTAAAGGCATTTAATCTTAAACTGTCAGATGTTCAGTACATGACTTATCTATGGGCCAGTGGGTTGGAGCAAATCCAGTATTTAAAAAGGGAAAAATGAAGTCACCCTGTAAACTACAGGTACCGTAAGCACCAAGATAAACAGAACCTGAAACCCTTCTGTGCCTAACGTAGTGCAGACCTGCTCCACTTCAGTAACCCTTAGCAACCAGCCAGCAATTCTCTGATCTAATGACCAACTGCAACTATGGTATGTTAGCCAATGAGCCCCAAAGGACCAGTAATGTAATAGAGTACAAAGGTTTGTATCTGATATAGCACATGCAAACAGAATATTTATTGGCAAGAAAAGTTCTATTTTATATAAGAGGGGTGTATACTTTATTTCTGGAGAGCCATGTCATATGATTCCTGTTTATCTATCTGTGAAAGAATTAAAACCATTGTATTCTACTGAGATATGTTATTTGTAAATATGTTCCCTATACAGGGTCGGACTGGGCCACCGGGGCACCGGGAAAAATCCCGGTGGGCCCCGGATTTAGTGGGCCCCGGTGGCCCAGTCCGACCCCTGTCCGACTGCTCCTCCCCTGACACGTTAAATTTACGCACGCTCGGGGGAGGACATCAGGTGGGGGGCCCTGTGAGGGGAGATAGGGGACACGGCCGGTGGGGGCACCTGCAGGGCCCTTCACCCCCCAGTCCGACCCTGGCCCTATAGCCACCTCCATAGCTAAACAGCAGCTTATTTATATTGACTGTAGAACAGTTCATGCTCTTCAACTTTTTTTTTTTCAAGTGTTTAAAAAAGAAAAGAAAAAGGACACAGAGGGAGGACAGAAAGAAAAAGAAGGGCAGGGTTGCCAAAGGAGCCAGTGTTTCGTGCATTCAAATAGATTATACATTGGGATCAGCAAAAGGCATCAGACACTGAAGGCCGCGGGCCCCATACTGCCTAAAATTTGTGAGGCCAAGTGAATCAGTTTTTGCCTGGGGAGGGTATAATTCCCAAGTTTCTGCAGAAGGAGAAGGTTGGAGGAGCTGCGGATTCCCACTGAAGTAAAATAGCTTTTTTAGCATAATAAAGGAGTTGGCGGTTACAGAGTTCAGCTCTTGGTTGGAGTCCCAAGTCATTCACAATTCCTAGCAGGCCTAGCAAAGCCCATTTGATGTGTGAAAAGTCTAGAGCAGTGATCCCCAACCAGTGGCAACATGCTGCTCAGGGTTGGACTGGGCCGCCGGGACACCGGGAGAAATCCTGGTGAGCCCCGGCTCTAGTAGGCCCAGACCCGACGCTTGCCGCCGCTCCCCCTGCCCGACCACTTCTCCCCTGACGCATTAAATGTACGTGCTCGGGGGAGGATGTCGGGTGGGGGGGCCCTGAGAGGGGGGTTAGGGGGGCCCTTGTGTGGGGGGGTGGTGGCACGGGCACTTGGAAGGCCCCTGGGACAGGAGCCCTGGTGGGCCATTCACCCCCCAGTCCGACCCTGATGCTGCTCCCCAACCCCTTGGATGTTGCTACCCGTGGCCTCAAAGAAGGGGCTTATTTTTTTGGAGGCAAGTTTTGGTTGCATAAAGACCAGGCGTACTGCTAAACATAGCCTCCTGTAGTCTACAGCCCTTATTGGTCACCCCCAAATTTTTTAGATTTAAATGTTGCTCACGGATTAAAAAAAGGCTGGGGACCCCTGGTCTAGAGCATCCGAGATATATTGCACTACCTCTCCCCAGAAACGCTGGATGATAGGACAGTCCCAAAACACATGAATGTTCTTGCCCACCACTTGAGAATCTGAGAATAAGTTTAGTAAGTCTGTATGGGGTAAGGTACACACGATTCAGGAACTTTACCTGGATATATATCTGTTTTGTACTGACATAGTGATGCCTGGGACATGTCTCAATACATCCACCCACTAACTAAGGTCTGGTACGTCCCTGAACCATGTTCTCTGAACTTTAACTGGTGCGTCTTTGAGACGGTGTAAGACCAGGAGAGGGATTTGGTGAGTTTAGCCCTTCACAGGTAATGCTGTAACATGGCCATCATGGGACTGTTCTTGGGCTGACACCATGCCAGGTAGAACAAACGATAGTGTTACAAGCTAAGGGTTAATGCTCAAGCACAAATGTTGGACAACAAAGGAACTTCGAACCCAACAGGTCTGAAATAGTGTTGATATTTGAAGTCATTTGACTTTAGACATGAACCAAGGAAGCAGTATTTCAGACCAATTGGGTTTCTATAAGGGGTCTTTCTGTAATTTGGATCTCCATACCTTAAGTCTACCTCAAGTACAGGTACTGTTTTATTATTACAGAGAAAAGGGAATCATTTAACCATTAAATAAACCCAATAGGACTGTTCTGCCCCAATAAGGGGTAATTATATCTTAGTTGGGATCAAGTACAGGTACTGTTTTATTATTACAGAGAAAAGGGAATCATTTAACCATTAAATAAACCCAATAGGGCTGTTCTGCCCCCAATAAGGGGTAATTATATCTTAGTTGGGATCAAGTACAGGTACTGTTTTATTATTACAGAGAAAAGGGAATCATTTAACCATTAAATAAACCCAATAGGACTGTTCTGCCCCAATAAGGGGTAATTATATCTTAGTTGGGATCAAGTACAGGTACTGTTTTATTATTACAGAGATAAAGGAAACCAATTTTAAAAATCTGAATTATTTGTTTGGATGGAGTCAGGCTTTCCATAATTTGGAGCCTTCTGGATAATAGGTTTCCGGATAAGGGATCCCATACCCGTATATAGTGTTTGCAAAGAGAATATTTAATAATCCACAACCATTCCTTTTTCCCTACCAGAGACACACACAGTATTGTTCATTTAATTATGGCCCAGTTGATGTTAGCAGGGTGTGTTTGAAATGTGGTAAACCAGACCACCCAGAGGAAACCCTCACAAATGAAGGGAAAACACACATACTACATACAGAGAGTGGGTTTGATGTAATGAAACCCAAGGTCAGGAGCCCGGGCAACTGAATCTACCACTAATTTATATATATAACCACAAACACTTGGCACAACTCAGGAACCACACGTGGGTAGAAGCCCACCTTCTAGCAACCCAATTTGCCAGTATAAAACCCACACTTCTGTAATATATCATGCATGTCTATGCACAGTTCTTTTTTGATTTTTGGATTTGCTGTATTCAGCATGGCCAGTCAGATAACACATTTTGTTTATCTACAGTGAGCTTTTTCCCCAGGTCGGGATGATCTGTGAACATGAGGCATAAACCCCCTGAGACCGCAGGATAAAGAGAGAAGTGGCAGATAATTGGCTGAAAGTCTCAGACGCAGAAATTGCTGCTCCGCTGGGGAAACACCAAATTACTGCATTCAAAGACGACTGCTCCACCCTGCCTTGTTGTTTGTCTCATTGGCAACCAACGTCACCCAACGCTCTATAGCAAGAAGAGCAGCAGCTGGCGGAGACCAACACTAGACAGGTTGATTTTTTAATTTTAATAGCAGCTGTGTGAATTGTAATAGCAATGCCCCCCAAAATAACACCCAATGCAATTTATTTCAATTGGCCAATGGAAACTGAATCCAGCTTCAAAATAAAGAGAAGAAGAAGAAGGTCTAGAAGGTCTGGGTATGTGGATACCCAGCCCTTCTAGACCTTCTTCTTCTTCTTCTTCTATTTTTCTTTCCCTTGGTCCATTAGATCATTTATTAATCAAATAGTTTTTAAAACAGGAATCAGGCAGGGGATGAGATGAGGAGACAGCCCCAAAGCAGCACTTGTGGGTACGATATAGCCTTGTGGAAACTCTCCCCTGAAGATTCTCTACCGGGGAACGAGTGGACTGAGCCCAAAGTTGCCTCTCCAACTGGTGACCAACAAGCCAGTGAGTATGTCAATTCGAAGGCTTTACATTACTGTCCTGTAGTGATAGTCACTAACGTTATTTATTTTCAAGTTCCATAGGATGTATATGTAGTTCCACCAATGAGAAAAAAGCTTTCACTGATTTAATAGAAATAGAATTGTGAAGGTAAACTAGGTTGTAAGGCTAGGGCTAATGTTGATCATGTTTAGGAATGACCTTGATTCTTGATTTACACTATAATAGCTTGTAAAATGCCTTAGAATCAGTCAGGGGTGCTAGTAAAAGGCTGAGGGGGGGAATGTCAGCCACAATGACACTAGTACCCTATTCCCCTTGAGGGCAAAGACAACTGGGCCAACACACAACCTGCTAAAGATGAGGGATACATGTGTAGCACTATTTTGACCCAATAGCTAGGTACAGATGGAGCAAACCTTATTTTGACAACTCAAAATTGACACCAGGTCCAAAACCAAAAAAGTAAAGCCCAGCTTCAGAAGGACATGGTGTAAGTACTTTTTAATCTATTACATTTGTTTCTTAGACCCAAACTTGTGTTTCAGTCTGACCCAGATGTAACAGCCTAAAGGTCCCCATACACGCTAAGATCCGCTCGCTTGGCGAGATCGCCAAGCAAGCGGATCTTCCCCCGATATCCCCACCTATGGGTGGGCGATATCGGGGAGCTTGAAGTTAAAAAAAAAACGTTTTTATGTAGGCGGCAATGGGGCAGTCGGTTCGAGGACCGCATCAACGAGCTGATGCGGTCCCCGATCTGACTGGATTTTCTAACCTGGCCAATTTCAGGCCAGATATCGGTCGGCCAGCCCGCTCGTTTCTGCCCCTACACGGGCAGATAATCTGTCGAATCTGTCCAAGGCAGCTTCTATCGGCCCGTGTATGGGGACCTTAAGCCCAAGACCCTTGCAACCCACCATTAGCACTTAATGCTTAGGGGTGAAGAACAGCAAGTTGTTTGCTTGATATTAATTAATTCCTGAGGGTGGACCAATAAGGAAGCGTGGAGTTGGTGCCAATTCCTTGAACCTTCAAACCCATGGTTGTATAGTGAAATACTAGTTCATTGGATGGAGCCAAAAGCAGAAAGGAAGATCAAAAAGAAAACTTTTATTTCATATCAAGGCATACAAAAATGGCTACTAACTACTCACACAGTGCAGCACAATGGCAATTGTCCCACCATCCACCTCAATGCAAAAAGGTGTTATAGTGTAGTTTCATGGCTGGGTCATGGAGAACCATTGAAGTCAAATATCTAGATAGTTTTTGTACTATCTGTATTGTGGCCATCAGGTAGGGAGGTGACAGGGTTTAATTATATACTCAATTATCATACAGTTGCAATGTCATACTCAAACTGCTGCAACACATTGGCCTGAATGAGTTAAGCATCCACATCTCTCCTTGAATTCCTCTTCAGTGAGGTTCCTCTAAACCTTCAGTGACTGGAGAGCATCTTCTCTCACCCTCTAGGTTCTTCTCCCTTCATCATCTCTTTATCTCTTCATACACACTATCAAAGTAGCTTACCTAAATAGTTATGTTACTTAAAGCTTAGCTGATGATCTGAGGAACTCCTCTTTCTTCTTAAATAAGTATCCTTTGTGGGACAAAGAGGCTGATCCTGTCCTGACTACTCCTTATAGAGAGTAATGGTTACATGAAGCATAGGTGGAGCTCTCAGCAATGATAATTCTCTCATTCACTTTTGTGCATAAGGTCCACAGTAGCAGTGGTCATAACTGTGCCATCCAAAGCCATCACTAAATATATCAGGGTTCTCTTAAGAAGTGCCTCCTAGTGTTAGAATATAAGCCAGGGATCCCCAACCATCACCAACCCATTCAATGTTCCTCCCAAAAAAGATGCTTATTTTTGAATTCCTGCCTTGGAGGCAAGTATTGGTTGCATAAAGACCTTGTGTACTGCCAAACAGAGCCTCTTGCAAGTGGCCAGTCTACACAGGGGCTACCAGTAGCCAATCACAGCCCATACTTGGCACCTCTAGGATGTGCTTGCGTTGCTCTCTAAGTTTTTTTGACATTTGAATGTGGCCTAGGGTAAAAAAGATTGGTAACCCCCTGATATAAGCTGCAGAAATCTAAGCAAAGAGTCAGGGTCGGACTGGGCCGGGTGGGGGGCCCTGCGAGGGGGGTTAGGGGGGGGCCTGCAGGTGGGGGGGGCAGCGCCTGCAGGGCCCTTGGGGTGGGAGCCCCAGTGGGCCCTTCACCCCCCAGTCCGACCCTGCATAGAGTCAAGTATTGCAGAGGGTAAACCTTGAACTTTTTACACAGTCTGGATATTGTTTATGATTTAGCATTAAAAAAGAAATGTTTCAGCTTTCTTGAAATATCTGAAATATTCTCAGGTTAGTTTTACAAGGAAGCGATGACACATTTTCCCAGGAAAGGCCAAGCCGGCACCGTTCCCTCATTAGTTGCTTCTCACCAACAGGGAGGCACTTCTTTTATGTCGGGACTCCGAAAAGAATTCAGCAGATTGCAGAAGAAGAACGATTTCTGAAGAAAGATGACATCCAAGTAATCAGTCCTCCATCAGGTAATGTCACAGTGAGAAATCGGCACAGAGGGTTACACGGCAACACAGGGAAAGTTTGACCTGATTCAGTAACTCATAGCAACCCGTGAGCGATTACAGTTGACTGACCTAGTTAGGATGAAGACATTTGGATGACGGAACTAGAGCAGATGTTACTAGTCTTACCAGGCCCTTGATTCCTGTACCTCATTCCTTGTTTGTGAAGACTGTTAGTTTGCCCAGAAGTCTTCTCCCATGATAAGTCAACCCGGAGCAATACAAGTTCTAAACCCAAAATCCCGCTATCTCCAAACATTTTCCATGTTGCCTCCTAACCCAAAGCCATGCTGGCTTAAAAAGCACATTGATACTATTTTAAAGCTATAAGCCATTCTAGCTCTACCAAACTACATCAGCTATTGTAGCTCAAATCAAAATGCCTGCCCCTGCCAGCCTCAAGAATATAACCAAATCCAAAGCCATACTAGCTAAAAAGGAAAACTATCATGGCAGTGCTTACAGTCTACTGCCATTAAAGTATAATGCTAGTTTGGCTATATCTAGGCAAAACCAGGCCAGTATTAAGGTTAGAGCATGGGTTACATGTGACCCCCTTTCCCTGGAGTGGGCCTTCCCTATATGGAAGGAGATTAGCTAGATGATGTTGCTGAACCACAACTCCCACTGTGTATTGTAATAATTCAGATTAAAATAAGATGATGGACGCCAGGAGCTCTTGCAATCAAACTGTAACTTTTTATTGCCCAAGACAAGATGTAATGATGCAGGGATAAGTAGATACTCACATAAACAGAGGTAGAAACAGCAAAACCCACTGAGGATAACAAAGGAGAATGCCACCGGTTTATCCCATCTCTTTTAGGAGACTGGACAGGGTAAAGCACCTGTCAGCTTGGCACCACTGTGGAAGGCAGTCTGGATAGTTACTCCAATCCTCAGGTTGATAACCTTTAACTTTGGTGGGTCCTACGGCCGGGCTTGGATCAGGGTTTGCACTAACCTGTATCCTGTGACTTATCCATGGCCCTAAGCTAAGGCAACATTGCCGGATGGAAGGAATACTTCCAGCTGTCCTTCTAGTTGGGGCCTGAACTGCCCTTGCTATCTAGGTCTAACTACCTCACTCTCCTAGAGAGTGCTATAACAAGTGCTGCTATTCTTACTAGTCCTCGTTCACGGGGCCCTGTCCCCGACTTCTCCGAGTGGATGTAACTCTAGGGCAATTGCTTGGCTTACTGGGGCCTATTTCTGCACCCAGGCTCAGTGGAGCTGTTATTGGGTAAACAGAAGGCAGCCAAAGAGGAAGCCACACCTCCTTGCTAGACAATATATGAGACTGCAAGGGGTGTAAACAACCACATAGACCAATAAAGGATAGAATATAACTGTAAACTGATACAAAAGCTTTTGCCCAGAAACAGTGGATATGTGAATAGGTAGGGAATTAAAGCCACAGGGCAGCTTAATCCCTACAAAAGACTATCCTTTCTTAAACTCTCATCAGTGCCCTCTAATACTGAGATCTTTGGAAGTTTGTTAGTTGATCAGGGGCTACAAATATAAACAAAACTATTGTTTTTGAAATTATAATAAACAAAGCCACTTGGGAACTAGGAGTGAGAAGTGCATAGGTTCGCATAGGGTTGCCACATTTTTATAAAATCTGTACTGGGCGGGAGGCGGGACATGAATGGGCGGTGAAGTCAAGGGGTGGAGCTGTGACATCAAAGAGTATGGGAGCAAATGGGGCAGATTGGAAGCAGGTTGGCAGGGGGCGGAATGACAAGTTATTACAAATTTACCGGCAAGTACATTGCCAGTAAATTTGTAATACCAGCCCTGGCCCTGGATAGGCTGGTAAAATACTTTCCAGGGGGCAACCTTAGGGTTGCACCAGTGCTGTAACCAATCAACCAACTGGAGGTTTACTTTCATTATTCTTTCTTCTCTAGACTGATAATATCTTATTTCTGATTGGTTGCTAATAAGTTTGCCCAGTAAATAAGTGCCCAAGTGAAGCTAACATTAGGAGTTCTATGTGAAAGTGGGTGATTTAATGAAATCATAATATATAAATCTTTCTTCACGCTCCACAACCCAGGAGCATCTAAAGCAAAGCAAAGATGTCTTTACAGCACATCTGACACCAGAGGTGACATTTAAAAACCATAAAGTTGTTTTTCCAGCAGTGACAGCAGCCTGAGAATTTATTATATCTCCCCGTGTATACCAACAAGGCTGCTCACAGGCAAACAATAGTATCCGTCTTCCCCAGTATCTCTCAGTTAATCTCGCTGAATGTCAGTTTCTAGACTCTCCATTAATTATTTCCCACTTTATAAATGCCTCTTGGTGCTTATTCGGTGCCGGCTACTGTACATTGCGCAGCCTTTCCTTTCAATAAGAAAAATATTGCAAGTAGGAGTCAGCGTAATCTCTATGCAGATATTGATTTATGCCTCATATATACAAATTGTTATACAGGAGTCCGGGATTGGAAAACCTCAGGGAGATAACTCAAATCCAATTAAAATTAGGGGGTACGGTGTCTGAAGCAGCTGCTGTAAATCTGTTGCACGAGAGATAAATGATATTTACTTCTTTATATTGTTATCTGTACGTGACGGGAAAATCGCTCTCCGACCGCAGTATACCAAAAAATGGCATTCGGAAATGGTGGCCCCTGATAGGGGATGGCTTAGCCCAACCAGATATGTTAGGGTGAGACTTGAGGTGACTGCTTAACTGCTGTTCTAAACATGTCCCTAGAAGCCCAGAAGGCACTGTTATTTGTTAGTAAACTTATTATGAGTAAAGGGGTCCTGACCAAGGTCTGAAAAACCACAACATGTGGAAAGCTAACATTTGCCCATAATGCTTGATTGAAGTATTTCTTTAAGGGTGAAGACACACGGAGCTACAAGTAGCAGCTACTTGTGATGGCTACTAAAATAGACAATGCTGATCATTTACTGATAATTGTCTCTACGTGTGTTTTAGCAGAGGGAATTCTCAGTACTGTCTATGGCAGGGGATTTTCTGGGGTTTAGTAGCCGTGACAAGTAGCTGCTACTAAGTAGCTCCATGTGTATTCACCCTAAACTGACTTCATTTCAGAATCCTAATCATTCTAAAAAGGAACTTATTAAAGGAAAACTTTACCTTCAGAATGAATGCTTACCCAACAGATAGTTTATATCACATAAAACTATTCCCCCAAACAATGTAGGTCTCTATAAAAGTATATTGCATAAACAGCTCATATGTAAAACCCTGCTTCATCTAAATAAACCAATAGGGCTGTTCTGCCCCCAATAAGGGGTAATTATATCTTAGTTGGGATCAAGTACAGGTACTGTTTTATTATTACAGAGAAAAGGGAATCATTTAACCATTAAATAAACCCAATAGGGCTGTTCTGCCCCCAATAAGGGGTAATTATATCTTAGTTGGGATCAAGTACAGGTACTGTTTTATTATTACAGAGAAAAGGGAATAATTTAACCATTAAATAAACCCAATAGGGCTGTTCTGCCCCCAATAAGGGGGATCAAGTACAGGTACTGTTTTATTATTACAGAGAAAAGGGAATCATTTAACCATTAAATAAACCCAATAGGGCTGTTCTGCCCCCAATAAGGGGTAATTATATCTTAGTTGGGATCAAGTACAGGTACTGTTTTATTATTACAGAGAAAAGGGAATCATTTAACCATTAAATAAACCCAATAGGGCTGTTCTGCCCCCAATAAGGGGTAATTATATCTTAGTTGGGATCAAGTACAGGTACTGTTTCATTATTACAGAGAAAAGGGAATCATTTAACCATTAAATAAACCCAATAGGGCTGTTCTGCCCCCAATAAGGGGTAATTATATCTTAGTTGGGATCAAGTACAGGTACTGTTTTATTATTACAGAGAAAAGGGAATCATTTAACCATGAAATAAACCCAATAGGGCTGTTCTGCCCCCAATAAGGGGTAATTATATCTTAGTTGGGATCAAGTACAGGTACTGTTTTATTATTACAGAGAAAAGGGAATCATTTAACCATTAAATAAACCCAATAGGGCTGTTCTGCCCCCAATAGGGGTAATTATATGTTAGTTGGGATCAAGTACAGGTACTGTTTTATTATTACAGAGAAAAGGGAATCATTTAACCATTAAATAAACCCAATAGGGCTGTTCTGCCCCCAATAGGGGTAATTATATGTTAGTTGGGATCAAGTACAGGTACTGTTTTATTATTACAGAGAAAAGGGAATCATTTAACCATTAAATAAACCCAATAGGGCTGTTCTGCCCCCAATAAGGGGTAATTATATCTTAGTAGGGATCAAGTACAGGTACTGTTTTATTATTACAGAGAAAAAGGACATTGTACATTAAAGTCAATGGGCGATAGTTTTGCGGCATATTTTTTGTCTTGGCGACATTTTTGTCTCAGCAAATTTTTGCCGCAGTTTCGTGACAAAAATTCGCCAATGGTGAAATGTGGAATTTTGCCTGGCAAAAAAAAAACCCCAAGGAGCACATTTTGATAGAAGAACCTTTCATGACAGCGGTTTTATGCTTCTGTACATAAAATGGCACATTTTACTTTCCTACTGTTATGGGAACATAAAGGCGAGGTGGGGACACTCTATATGGAAATGACAAGCGAGCTGGAAGCTAATTAATCACAGGTTGCCGTGCTGCTGTGAGACGGAGCCGTATCGGGCCGGGGATTCTAGAACCGCTGTGCATAGAAGGCTGCTGACAGTCGCTGCCCGGGTTAGCATACATTATAAAACAATAAATGGGGTCACAATACCCACTAAAGCTTTTATGCTGTCGCTATTTCTAAGAGACAGAATGGCTAGAACATAAGTTTTGCAATTGGTGCCTATACTGAGATAAACCCCAGTGTGAATCACAATGCGCCGCTTAGCTTTGTCATGAAAGTTCTATTGCTTTGTTGCAAAATGTCTAATCTTTGGAGAGCAACTTCCTATGTGTCTCCTCTGGAAATAATAAGGAGCCGCAAAGCTCTATGGCAAAAAGTTTCCTGAAATTCCCTGACCTTAGACGGGGTCATTTTGTCTGTGGGTTTGAGCTGAGCTTGAAGTCACTCTACTTTCTTGCAAATGTCACTATAGTGTGAATAGTGTGAGAAGGAGAAGGAGTATTATATTCCTGTTGTACAGAATTCTTATGTGTCTACAAAACTGTTTCTAACAAAGAAGTCCAACTTGCCTACCAAGAGTTATGTGTGTTGTTTCTTATCTTCATTACCACCCCCCAAAGCCCACTTCTAAATGTAAGGTCTGTTGATCATAGTCTTTCATGCTGTGGCACACTGACTCCATGACCAAGTGCAGGGATCCCCAACCTTGTATCCCCATGAACCTCATTCAAATGGAAAAAAGTGATGGGGAGCAACACAAGTGTAAAAAGAGTTCCTGGGGGTGGCAAATAAGAGCTATCATTGGCTATTTGATTGCCCCTATGTGGAATGGCAGCCTACAGAAGGCTCTGTTTGGCAGTACTCTGGGATTTTATACAACCAAAAATAACTCCCTGGTTTGGGGGCACTGAGAGCAACATCCAAGGGGTTGGGGAGCAACATGTTGCCCCTGAGCCACTGGTTGGGGATCACTGACTGGGTAGGGCATGGCCTGATGTAACTTTGGATGCAAACAGAACAAACATTTTACCCCATTCATTAAAGGTATTAGTGTCAAAATTCATATGGAATGGCTCTGTCAATCCTAAGATCTAAATCCTTAGCAATAGGAGAGCCCCCTACTGGTTCTGCCTAGGTTTTAGAGGGGAAGGTGGATTTAGTAACATTCGAATTTTTGTGGCTTTTATAGTTTTAAGAAAACCAGAATAAACTTGTTTCCACGAATGGCAGTCATTTACCAAAAGATCCAAACCGAAAAAGCACAAACAAAAAAAAAGCCATGGAAAAAAATGCAAAAACCGCAACCTTTTTGACTTGTCGCATGAATACAGTTGGTTCTTTGTACTGACGCACAAAAGCCAGCGTAAGTCACAATTATGATTATACATACATTCTAGGGACACACACAGTGCAACATCTCCTTGACGCTAATAGTGGCTAATGTAATAGAAAGTGCAAAAGTTGCTTCTTGTCTAATCACCCATAACAACCAATCATCTGTTACTGGTAAGCATCTCAATGGTTGCTATGGGTAACTAGACCCAGGGAAACACTGTGCCTTTTATTACATTACCCTGATTGGCTAGGTCTCTAGTGTGTGGTGGGGAAGAAGCAGCTCTCTCTTATATATTTTTTTTTTAAAAATGCAACTCTTTGCATCTGTAATGAAGCTTTAAATCATATTATCAAACCATATAATAACAGTAGAACCTGGATGGATAAATTACATTTCTGATTTGTAATTTTCATCTTTAGATTTAGGGCATTTGCCTTTCTCTAATTATCAAGTCAAGTCATTATAAGCCAAGGCCGGACCCTCTACGCTCCTGGCTCCCCAACGTTACTCACTGCCCGACATGTATACATATGTACAGATATGCAATCTAATTTACTGATGGGATGTACTGCCTTTGATGTTATCTAAGCTCTCATAAATCCATGGTTATGGCAAAACAACCTATTAGTTCTGTATGTTTAAATGCTGTCTAATAGCTGTAATACATGGTGCTCCCAATTACAGAAAGGCCCCTGACTAGAGAGCACCTGCTCCCATGAATTCTGGCCAGTAAATCCCATAAAGGGACTGAAAATGTACTGATTATGTTCTTTTCAAAAACTAGCTTGTACGTTACAGTATGTTGATAAAATTGGCACAATATGAAGCAGAATAATAAATAATCAAATGTCTTTAGCAGCTAAAGAGCCGGGGAACAACGGGCACAGCAGGAAGAACATCTCCGTGAGGCCTTTCAATCCTGCCGCTCTCCCGAGAAATAGTCTATTCGCTCAGCCTGTGTATTATTCCCGTCACGGGGAAATCCGAGGTAAGACTCTAACCCACATATGATAATAAAAGGCAGGAGCAGTAACTAGTGATGGGCGAAATGTTTCGCCAGACATGGATTTGTGGCGAATTTCCACGTTTCGCCAGTGGCGATGGAAAAATTCGCCGCACATCCAAATATTGTCGCCGGCATCAAAAAAGAATAGTCGCACGATGAAATAATAGCCGCGGGTGACGAAATAATAGCCGCTCAACAAAATAATAGCCACGCGCCAAAATAATAGCCACAGGCGACAAAATAATAGCCGCGGGTGACAATTTTTTTGCCGCACATTTTCGCTGTTTCGCTAATTTTTTGTCGTTTCACGGATCTTTTGAAAGATTTGCAAATTTTTCGGCGAAGCGAAACGGAACAGATTCGCTCATCACTAGCATTAACCCATAGCAACCAAGAAGATGTTAGCTTTAACCAGGTGACCAGTAAATTCTACCTGCTGATTGGTTGCTATGGGTTACTGCTCCTGGGCAAACTTAGTGCCTTTTATTACATAACCCCATTAAGCTTTCTCACCGCTGGAAAAGTGAATACATCTATATTTTATAAGCCAACAATATACAATTGCAATGATCATACCAAGACCCACAATCACTGGGTGTAGCCTGAACCCTGTATTCTCTCACTTTTGTGTTGGAAAACAAATGCAGGTATTAAAATGGCAGCAAGAGGTTCTTCTACAGCTGGCAGTGTGGAGCTTTATGTTCCTATATGTCACCCTAGCCCCAATACATAGGAATTAAAGTACATAAACATTAGGGAAAGATAACCAAGCACACTGAAAAAATTTCAATTTCTGTGTTTATGTAACAAAAAGTCATGTGATTTTAAAGATCCCAGTTCATTGGAATCCAAGTCCTGCTGAAAAAGGCCGAATCTTGGCCGTTTCCCGAACCGAATCCTGCATTCTATTTGGTATAAAAAGACTAATTGTTTATAAATAAACATGAAAGAACTTTCAACTGCAACTTTAGCCACAGGGATGTTGGTATCTGGTAATGTTGCACCTCACTTGGAAACCACCATTTTACCAACCAGCAAACTAAGCAGGTAATTGTAACGGGTATAGCGTATCCTCACTTTTTTATGCTGTCCACATCGCTCTTACGTCCCGGGCCTTTTGGCTAGGGCGTACAATTTTTATAATTCTAGCCATCAGGCTGGGGCAGGACACCTGCATTTTATGAACTTTAACCCCCACCCCTATTTATTCTTTTAAAGCACTTATTTCGCACTTTTGCACTTTTTTGGATCGGGTGCTCACCCCTCGGGGTTGCACTGATTTAGGGGAGGGATGTGTGGCCTTTTGGCTCCTTCCCTCCCTGAACCGGCCCCTGGAGCAGGAGCAAAACAGTTTACGGGACTTCTTCGAAGGTCCATTGGTGTCCGGACCCCTTCTCTGCCTCAGTTGGGAGGGGGAAGGATAAAGGGACTCCCCTAGCCTTGCGGCGAAGGGAGTCTGAAGACCCTTGCCTCCTGCTGTGCCTTTTGGCCGGGGAGGTCAGGGATAAAGGGGTCCACCCTAGCTTCGGCGAAGGTGGACCTGAAGACTCCTTTTTCACTTTGCGCCTTTTGGCCGGTGACCTCGGGGTTTTTACGGACTAAGTCTCTTTAGAGACTAAAGGTGGCCACACACGTGGCGATCTGGCGATGTTTCGTGCGACCATCGGTCGCACGAAACATCGTCAGATCCGCCACACACCGTCAGGGCTGAAACAGCAGATAAGGAGGTAGTAACAATAGGATTTCTACCTCCTTCTGCCGATTCAGCCCTGACGGCAGATTTTGGTCAGACGCCTTCTATGGCCCCCGATCAAAATCTTTTAACCCGCCCGATCGGCGAGTCGACCGATATCAGCAGCTTCCTGCGATATCAGTCTACTTGCCGACATGCCATACACGCACCGAATATCGTATGAAACGAGGTTTCGTACAATAGTATCGGTGCGTGTATGGCCAGCTTAAGTCACAGGCACCCTCCTGCACTATGTGTTGCACTTTGTAGCACGTTTTTTGCACTGGGTGTAATTTGAAGCACGCTCAGGTTTCAAAGAAAAATAAAAAACATCCATACCTGCCCATATTTTGTTCAATGACCCCCTTAGTTGATAACAAGGATATATTCACACAAACACATGGGACCAGTCTTTCAGCAATTAAAAGATCTAGGACTACACCCTAATTGGCCTTTATATTTGGTTATTAATACAGTATCTATCAGGGCAAATAGGCATTCTTCCCAAATCCCACCCAGACTGGCTTGGGTTGCGCTCCTTCAATAAAAGCTGGACCCACATACAATGAAGGAACACTGCAATTAGCACAGGACTGTAAGGCCCAGCCCACACACCCCATTAGGGACATAAAGTATCCCCAGTGACAGTTCAAAGCCGGTTGGGTCAACTTCTATAAAACTGAGATTCTGACCTCATTCGATGGCAGCGGAGAGTTGTCTCCTCTTTGCAATTTCGTCACTTAATGAAGAGAAGTATGCGGTGCTAATAGGGGACATGGGTGAATCCAGGTTTTACTGAGAAAAATGATGGTGATACATAACCCAGAGCACATTAGTGGAAAAATCTGATTAGTAACTTACCAAGTATAAAGCGTTGTGCAAGGGGAGAGGGAAACTGTATATATCAATACATGTAAATGGAGTTACGCACTCAACACGTTTTGTGACCTACGTGGTTCCTGAGCGCTTAGCTCCATTTACTGAGAATTGTTCCACATCTTCTTCTTCTTCGATTTCATCTTTTCCACTATCATAAAATCACCTTGTCTCCTTTTCTCCTACAAAAAATCCACCGCTAATTCTTCTCCCTCTTATATGAGACAAAAGCAATTGCGTTCAAGAAACCATAGTGAAACAACTGTAGCCTCCCTAACTATACTCATAGCAAAGTGTGATTCCATGGCCACACCTTCCTCCTCCACCTCTTCAAGTTCTAACAGATTCATGCTTTGTTCATGAAACACTTTGAGAATTACAGTTCTGCTTTACCGGTCCTCCTGCCAGTCACCATCTTAACCCCAATGAACTGTTTAAAACAACAACAACAACAAAATATATATATATGTATAACATATTCTTCTAGCAATCTCCACTCCCTCAGCCTTTCTACTCTAGTTTAGGGAGAAACAGGTCTCACTTCTACTGTTCTCCACTAATATTTACAAAAAGGCTTTTGTCTAGTCATTTTCCTTATCTCCTTCAGCTTTGAAGCTACGATTTCCCACAACTCCTGGAACAACACTAACCTAAGTAACTAATTACCATAATTCACCGTATCCCAGGCCCTCTAACCTACTCGCTCTTCTCAATCTACCTTTATCTCGATGCTGTAGACCACACACTGATTGCTTTGCTACACTCCATCAATTTGCTATTTCAAATAAAGCATTATTCACCATATGGAACAATAGATATTTCAGTAACAGGAGCTGCGTTGATCAGTCTCGTGATTTCAAAAAGGCTATAATGTCAACCTCTTGGAGCTCATGTTACTTTGTAACCGCTGTTCTCAGATAAGTGAACCTGCTTTGGTGGTTGAGGCCATTTCCTTTTAACATAATAGAGTGACCACTTTGAAGGAGCCATCAGGTGCAAAGTCCTTGCTGGGCGTATATCATTGGAGATGGCTTTCAGTTGGAAAGGTAATCTCATTATTTGGTAGTAATTGCTTCTAGAAAGAAAATCTACATAAAAGCTAACCAAGCAAAGAAAGGTTCCATTAACTTGAGCCTATGTATAGGGTAAAGTCTCCTGTTTCTTCTGTCATGGCTCTATACAGAACTTTCAGAATAAAGGAAAGGTTATGAACACAAAACCAGAAAGACCTTCAACTGCATTTTACACAGATACATTAACAGAGGTTGTAATAATATTCCCCCTTCTCCAGTGTATACCATCTCAACTTGGCCTTTCTTCATATCTGAGGACCTTCTTTGGACTTTTCTGTTTCATTGATTTCCCTTGAGTACTGGATACTAAAACTGCACGGCATATTCTAGATGGGACCTTAGCGGTGCTTTGTGAATCTACACGTTGCCGAATAGACTGCCAGTTTGTCCAGATCCCCAGCCAATAATCCCACATCCTTAGTGCCTGTATAGCTTAGTGTCATTCTCAAACACAGAAATATTGCTAATAATGCCCTCCCCCAAGTAATTCCACTTAAATACAAGTGAATGAATTACCAAACCCTAAGGCACCCTACTAAGTACCCCACTCCAAGTAGACAACCACCCTCTGTATGTAAGCCTTCCTACTAACTTCATCATAAAAAGAAATTACACTTGTTCAACGTGATCTGCCCTTTATAATGACGTGCTGAGCGCACCCCTTAGTGCTCATTTAACAGCGCTTGCGCCCCCCGGGGTTGTTGTTCTCTGCACAGAACTCTACTCTACATTCCTATGGGCCGGCTGTAAGTACAGGGCCCTGATGCAGGCTACTGCTCCTTCAGCTTCCAAACTTGCGTCTGCAAATGGCGCTGAGGTTATGGGGGGTTAGGAGGCGAGGATGCCTATATGCTTCCCAGCTAAGGATGCACCAAATCCACTATTTTCAGATTAGCCCAAACCCCTAATCCTTCCTAATAGATTTGGCTGCATAACGAACCGAATCTGAATCCTATTTGGAATGTAAATTAGGATACGGAAGGGTTAAAGTCACATGATTTTAGGACGAAGACACACACAGCGATTAGTCACCGCAACTTTTTAAAATCACTAGTCGTGGCGACTAATCTCAGCGACTGCCCATCATAGAGTATTACTACAGTCGCTGCAACTTATTGCTCGTGAATTGCGCTGCAAGGATTAGTCGCCGCGGCTTTTTAAAAAGTCGTGGCGACCAATCGCTGCCTGTGTCTTTGCCCTTAAGGAGCGTGGATTTTAGCCAAATCCGAATCCTGCTGAAAAAGGCCAAATCTTGGCCGAATGCCGAAACGAATCCCAGCCTGCCCCTTTAGAATAAAGCTCGGCCATATTCCATTCTAGGCGCAGTTCGCAGTTCTCTGCATTAAGGGCTTGTGGCCCTGGGGACAATGCTACATGCAATGTATGTATGTTTATCTTTATTTATAAAGTGCTACTTATGTACGCAGCGCTGTACAGTAGAATACATTAATACAAACAGGGGGGTTATTAAGATAATAATAGATAAATACAAAGTATAACAATAAATACAGATAAATACAGCTGCAATAAGTTAAGAGTCGAGGACACAAGAGGATGGAGGTCCCTGCCCCGTAGAGCTTACAGTCTATATATTTGCAATGAGCAAAGTGCAAAAAAGTGCCCCATTATGGCGACTCAAACCCAATTTACAGAGTTATTTAACATACAAAAACCGCATACTTCTTTACATTACACCTTTATTAGACAATTGCATTTTCATAAATGCTGCAAAGAAGACTGTAACTGTCACAAGGAATATAACAGTAATGAAAGTTCCGCCGCTCTGATGAAATTACAGGCTGCTAATGCTCGGGCCCCAGCTCGCAGCGACGCACAGCGCAACTGACTGACACTGTAGGCGGAAGATTAAGCAGAATTATATTTTTAGAATTTCCCCTTGTCTTCGGAATTGTGGTGCTGTGACACCACGCTTTTATTTGCGGCTGCCTGTCAAGAGCCCTTTGCCCCAAACAGCTGAATAAATTGGTAATATTGTAAGAAATTATCATTTATGCTTAATCACCAGCTTTCTTTTCTTCCTATAAACTTCATCTTTCTTGTTTGGTTAATCGGGCGTAACAAGGTTGTAATGATATAATGTTCTTCAACCCAGTTTTCCTGGTGGCTCTTGTGGGGACAGGCCCTGGTACAGTCACTTCCTGCCCCCCCCTCACTGGTCCCGCTACTAGTTTCCCCGCACTAGGGCTCATTTACAATAAATTGGTTCAGCGCTATGTGCTAATACAGAAACAGAATTATGCCCATTTAAGTGCTGCACATACTATAACAGGGGTCTTTTACAACCTTGGGGGGACGCAAGTTCAGGGGCACAAGAGCGGATGCAACGCTTACAAATCTTTTTCCCTGCCCCTTTGGAACCGAGCGCAGCCTAATGCAGGCAGAACGCAATACTATGCACAGTCCGCAGGTCTCTAAACTCAGGAGTGGAGCACAGAGGCCTTAAGCTATTTGCGCAATGCCTCACACAGTGGGGGTAAGTGCAAAAAATTCCCTTTTATTGCATGTTGCACATTGAGTGGGGCATTGTGAATGTGCCCTAATAGGTTTGTGCCTACTTGAGCTCATCTGTATTTACACCGTGTATCAATGTGCCCACTTTTGTAAGGTGTTTTTGTACCTAACACATGACCAGATGCCAATAGGGTTCCCATTGCATGTTGCGCCTATAGGGTGTTATGTGGCCAAAGGAAGTGTTGCACCCTGATACATAGATAATTGAAGAGCATGTAATGTGCACCCATGTCCTGCCTCTCTGCCACCCATTCCCTCAATAGTACAAGAACTGCCCATGTATCCTGAAACACGGTGTCAACGTGTATTTAATCACCCCCTTTGTCTTATATTGTAATTGTGGTATAGATACATACATTATAGTCCTACTCAGGAACACGAGCCATGGCATAGGGAATATACACATTCTGGGTTACTCCCAACACTTTGCATTATAAATATATATGCAGTTAATTTTGCACCAACTTTTGCGGGCCAAGAGATCGAGCTGGAGACAACAAGTGCAACATGTGCAGGGAATAAAGTGCCATTTCGATCACAATTGCAATGTATTTTTCATCCAGCACTGTTTCACGCAGCCAAAATTAACGCAGTTGCACCCACACTTTAATATAAATGAGATGCAATGGTGCTAAAAGTTTACCAAGTCCAGTTGCCATCAGGTACAGCGCGAATGTAACCACTGCATCTGATTCTTTAGATGCAAGTACACTGCGCCTATTGGCACGGGGAGCTGACGCATCTTCCCTATAACTCACTGAGCTTTTACTGGAACATGACCAATGTCTAACTAACAATGCTAATATTAAAGGGAAGATAAACCATCCAGCTCTTATCATAAAAGTCATGGAAACCAGTAATTGCCCTATATCAACCTGTTTTCTACTAACTATTGTGCTCTATATCTATCTATCTACTTATCTTTCTTTCTTTCTATCTATCTATATATAGAATAATATAAAGTGAAACAACATTCAGTCTTTCAGTCTATCTATTTGATTTATTATCTATCACCTATCTATCTATCTATCTATCTATCTATCTATCTATAATAATATAAAGTGAAACAGCAATTTATAGAGTCTGTCTGTCTATCTATTTGATTTATTATCTATCTATCTATCTATCTATATCTATATATCTATCTATCTATCTATATCTATCTATCTATCTATCTATCTATCTATCTATCTATCTATCTATTTATCTATCTATCTATCTATCTATCTATCTATCTATCTATCTATTATCTAGCTATCTTTCTATCTATTATCTATCTATCTATCTATCTATCTATCTATCTATCTATCTATCTAGGATAATATAAAGTGAAACAGCAATTTATAGAGTCTGTCTGTCTGTCTGTCTATCTATTTGATTTATTATCTATCTGTATCTATCTTTCTTTCTATCTATCTATCTATAGAAGAATATAAAGTGAAACAACAATTTATAGACTCTGTCTATCTATTTGATTATCTATCTATCTATCTATCTATATCTATCTTTATCTATCTATCTATCTATCTATCTATCTATCTATCTATCTATCTATCATCGGATAATATAAAGGGAAACAACAATATATAGAGTCTGTCTGTGTATCTATTGCATTTATTATCTATCTATCTTTATCTTTCTTTCTTTCTTCTATCTACCTATAGAATAATATAAAGTGAAACAACAATTTATAGAGTTTGTCTGTCTATCTATTTGATCTATCTATCTATCTATCTATCTATCTATCTTTATATATCTACCTATAGGATAATATAAAGTGAAACAACAATTCATAGATTCTATCTATTTGATTTATTATCTATCTTTCTGTCTATCTTTCTTTCTTTCATTTAAAGTGAAACAACACTTTAATAGAGTTAGGTAGCAGGTATATTTGAAACCAAACCATCAAAATTGTTTTTATTCGGTACAGTGCAGCGTATCAGTGAATTTATATTTTACAGGAAAAGTAAATGTCACTGTGTCGTTTGGTTTCACGCACTTCATTTCCCAGCTACGGTCGCACTAATGTTTTGTTACAGTGAAATAGGGATCCGGGGGTACAATCACTGGCATTAGCTCTGCTTATTTCACACTATACTCATTGCAGGTATTATTAATGCTGGTGGGACTTACAGTAAGGACATAATTAGCCAAATGGCTGTATAAATCCCAATGGCAGAAACATGTATTTTGCTTTCACCTTTGGAACAGATGGCGGTGCCGGCAGGAGGTGGCCTTCCAAACCCCAGCTGAACAAAGCAGGCCCCTGTAAGGGCAAGGATGCTGAAGATAAGCTGCGTTCCTAGAACATCTTCTTTACATTGATTAAGATGTGAATACGTTGTTTGGCTTGGCCGCTACTGCAGGAGCGAGGGATACAGTTTGGGTACAGATCCTGCTACGGCTATGATACCCAATACTTACAGCAAAGGCTAGAATATATTACATTACAGCTCCAGCTTCACTATATCTAAGCACATCATAATAATCCAGTAATAACATGTCCTTCAAGCAAGAAATTAAGGAGCAAAGCACAAAACTAACTTGATTGGACTTGATGAGGTACAAAGACAAATGGCAGCAGGAGGTGCCCTCTGAGGAACAAAGGAGAACCCTCGCTGAAGAGCAGAAATTCTAAGAAAATGCAGAATATAAAGACTATAGTGGTACTTTCTCTATATCATTTCTCATTCCCAACTGTACTGCTGTTTTTACTATCTCTATGCACACAGTTATGGGGCAGGAACACAGTGCCAAGGACTGGACTGAAAGACTCCATTTGGCTCGATGCAATGACAAAAAAAGTTCATTGTATTTATATGACATAAATAACTCGGGGGGTGATTTATCAATATTCCAATTATGGTTCAAAAACTCAAATGTTTGATATTTATTAAGTGTATCTAAGAGCTTGCACATTTATGTAGAAATCAATAGGAGTTGCCCTAGGCAAGAATCAAGCCATTTTTCGATTCAAGTTTTTTGGATTTTTTTTCAATTCAAGAGTTTTTTCGGAGTTAGTAGTTAGTTTTTGAGTAAACTCAACAATTCGAGGTACAGGTATGAGCCTGTCTGCCAGACTCCATTTTAATCAAATAATTTAGATTTTTAAAACTGATTTCCTTTTTCTCTGTAATAATAAAACTGTACCTTGTAATTGATCCCAACTAAGATATAATTACCCCTTATTGGGGCAGAACAGCCCTATTGGGTTTATTTAATGGTTAAATGATTCCCTTTTCTCTGTAATAATAAAACAGTACCTGTACTTGATCCCAACTAAGATATAATTACCCCTTATTGGGGCAGAACATTCCTATTGGGTTTATTTAATGGTTAAATGATTCCCTTTTCTCTGTAATAATAAAACAGTACCTGTACTTGATCCCAACTAAGATATAATTACCCCTTATTGGGGGCAGAACAGCCCTATTGGGTTTATTTAATGGTTAAATGATTTCCTTTTCTCTGTAATAATAAAACAGTACCTGTACTTGATCCCAACTATGATATAATTACCCCTTATTGGGGGCAGAACAGCCCTATTGGGTTTATTTAATGTTTTATTTTTTTAAGCTTTATCAGAAAGGTCTATGTGAATACAGCCATAAGCACTCACAGAAACACTGCACTGAGTCCTCTGTCAAAAGGTTTGTTGTGTCTGTAATTCCTGTGCCAGAGACATGCAGCTCTCTGTTCTCTGCTGTCTCCTGCTCCCCCCTCCCTCAAGAATGCTAAGAACTCTCTCCTCCCCTTAGGAATGTGGATCTGAGCCAATCAGCAGGAAGCTCATAGTCTAACTAACTGAGCATGTTCACTTGGTCTCCGTGTCTGTGCAGGAGCAAGACATTATGGGAACTTTCTTTACACAACTCAGATGATCAGAAGCAAGGCTTCTGATCATCTGAACGGGAGAAATATGGGGAGACTAAAGGGCACTATTGAGAGAACTGAAGGTATGCCTGCAGCTTGAGATTAACTCTTTATTAGCCTCTCCTTCTCCTTTAATGGGAGATGCCAAAGAAAGCAGATATGGCTGTAAGAGAACCTAGCTTAGCTAAAAGGGCTGCAAACCCAGAAACATGCAGCTCAGCTCTTGGGTTCAAGCCTAGCCAAGAACAGGTACATTTCCATGTATGTAAGTCATGCTATATACAGGTTATCTGAGCTATGAGAAGCATCAGGAATTGCTAAGAACACAATGCAGAGTGAATGTTCCTCAGGCAAATTGGAACATTCTTATTAAATATGGTTTTGTACGGACATACCATCAGAGTTACCTGTGCTAGTCAGTACGAGAGGTAGGCTGGACATAACAAGGGACCCAGCTCATCCAACCCCCCCCACTCCGACCTGTCTCGCTCCATTACAGCTGTACCTCCTTCATCTTCCCAAAGGTTTCCATGACTAAGCAAAGAGATTTCCATGTATGTAAATCATACTATATACATGTTATCTGAGCCCTGAGAAGAATTGGGAAATTGCACATGGAAGCACATTCTCGCAAGTTTCATGCCTAAATGAGGTCCTTCTTAAAGGGGAACTCCACCCAAACACAACTAAAGCTTTTTGAAAAAAAGCATAATTTCAAGCAACTTCATCAATTAAAAGAGCCTTTTCATGGTGTTTAATGTAATAATCTGGTTTGGAACAGTTCCCTAAGCCCCGCCCCCTGTTCCCCTGCTGATTGGCTGACTACTTTGTGACTCAAATAAACAGTAGTCGCCTGTCCCTCAGCCTGCCTTCAGCCTGCATCCTCCCAATCCCACAATTCCCTGCTGCACACGTGATGTCAATAAGGAAAGGAACATCCCAGTGCAATGCATTGTGGATTATGGTTAAATCTTCTTGCCATATCAGGAATGGGTATGGTTTATGGAATTGAGATCTCACCTCCATTGATGTGTTAATATGTATTTTTAACTTATCACATGTTTTTTAACTATAATGAATTAAAGTTAAGTATTAAATTCAGAGATAAGCACTAAAATATTTTCTCCTTTTTGTTTTGATACTATTTTGGGTGGGAGACACCCTGTGCTCTTTGGTCTGGTAAAAAAGTCTCCTTGTGTGTTGGACTCCTTTTTGATATAAATGGGTTATGTAGTTCTTGTATGCTGTCTGTAAGCTGTGGAGAAGTTGTTACAATCTGTAACATGAATGTTTTAGTCCCTCCTCCCCTGCCAGGATTTCAAATGATGCAGAAAGAGAAGAACTGTTTTGCAGCTGGATTTCAGCATATAAAAATGGTATTTATTCATTCATTTTGAAGGAACAGATTACAGGGATAGGGATATTAGGGGTTTCTGTGTTGGGGCTCTGTTACACATTTTGGTTTGAAGCCTTAGTTCCCCTTTGAATTCTTTGCAAATGAATTGCTCTCATCTGTTCATCTGTTTGAACAATGGGAAAGGAATCTCAATGTTAAAGGTTACAGTATGCAGATACACACTATTATATTTTATCCCCAAGGTTAATGCATGTGATATTTTTATCAAGCATGGAAACCCAAGGTAATTGCTGATACAGAATGGAGTTTAGTCAGACCAGGAACCTTTTAATTGAACTTCCTGCTTGTGAAAAAGGTATTTATCTTCCATTTACTCTCCAGCAAACACTAAAGCCTCGGCTTACCAACTAATGTATAAAGAGAACATTCATTTTCTGCATATGTTACAATTATAAATGATATTATTATGACATTGTGAGAAAAAAATTCACTTACTGAAAAACAAGAATTTCCTGATGGATTTCAATAGATTTCTTTTACATGATAAACCATAAGGTAAGTACTGTGGGGCAGTAATGAGGGAACATAATATTAGAAAGACAGAAGGCACTGGGGTTACTGTCCATAGCACCTTGGGGAAATTGGGGCACATTACGGTTCAGGTAAGGGACCTATTATCCAGAATGCTCGGGACCTGGGGTTTTCCGGATAAGGGATCTTTCCGTAATTTGGATCTCCATAACTTAAGTCTGCTAAAAATCATTTAAATATTGAATAAACCCAATAGGGCTGTTTTGCCCCCAATAAGGATTAATTATATCTTAGTTGGGATCAAGTACAGGTACTGTTTTATTATTACAGAGAAAAGGGAATCATTTAACCATGAAATAAACCCAATAGGGCTGTTCTGCCCCCAATAAGGGGTAATTATATCTTAGTTGGGATCAAGTACAGGTACTGTTTTATTATTACAGAGAAAAGGGAATCATTTAACCATTAAATAAACCCAATAGGGCTGTTCTGCCCCAATAAGGGGTAATTATATCTTAGTTGGGATCAAGTACAGGTACTGTTTTATTATTACAGAGAAAAGGGAATCATTTAACCATTAAATAAACCCAATAGGGCTGTTCTGCCCCAATAAGGGGTAATTATATCTTAGTTGGGATCAAGTACAGGTACTGTTTTATTATTACAGAGAAAAGGGAATCATTTAACCATTAAATAAACCCAATAGGGCTGTTCTGCCCCAATAAGGGGTAATTATATCTTAGTTGGGATCAAGTACAGGTACTGTTTTATTATTACAGAGAAAAGGGAATCATTTAACCATTAAATAAACCCAATAGGGCTGTTCTGCCCCAATAAGGGGTAATTATATCTTAGTTGGGATCAAGTACAGGTACTGTTTTATTATTACAGAGAAAAGGGAATCATTTAACCATGAAATAAACCCAATAGGGCTGTTCTGCCCCCAATAAGGGGTAATTATATCTTAGTTGGGATCAAGTACAGGTACTGTTTTTTTATTACAGGGAAAAAGGAAATTATTTTTAAAAATTAGAATTATTTGCTTATAATGGAGTCTATGGGCGATGGCCTTTCCATAATTCGGAACTTTATGGATAACGGGTTTCCGCATAAAGCATCCCATACCTGTACATGGAAGTGGGCAGTTGAATGGGGAAAAAAACTATATGGCGCTGGGGTATTATTATGTGGTTAATAGTAGGTGTGTGAAATTTACTAGACTTTAATAGATTTATAGATTTCTGCACCTCCCATGCCCATGACCCATTGGCTTTGAGTTGTTTCTTTTGCCAATGTAGTATTATGGAAGTACTCATATGACTTCAACTCTTGGGATTCTGCCTCCTTCTCTGCGATTACCCCTAGGGTATTTAGAATCAGATTGGGATGTGCAGGACCCACCAGGGCTGACATTTCCCCCCCACCCACTGTCCTCCAGAGCACCCATACCTTATAGTTAACTAGGCCCACTCAGGGGAGGGAGGTCCAGGGTGGAGCACCGATGATTACCGGGGGGAATCAGTTCTGAGTTGATGGGGCCCCCTAGGTTTTTTCCCAGTGTCCCGCCCACCCAGGCCAACTCTGAGGGTCTTTGTTAGGAAGGATTTAAGTTTTGCTTCTTTGGGTCCCTCTGCCGTTCCATAATCGTCCATTTTCAATCTATTTCACTTCATGCACTTAGATTTAATTAATCCATATATGCAATGAATTTATTATGCGTTTCTGACACTTTGATTAACTTTCGGCACTGTAGCACTTTCATTTTACTACTTCATACAATATAAATAGAAATGGAGAATCTCTAACTCATTCCGTATCAATAATGAATATAAAGAAAATGGATTCATTGCACTTGACACTTTCATTTATTTATTCTGTCTTCTATGCGTGATACATCATCGCCATTAATGGGGTTGATTTTCTATCTATACAGATACGCTTAGTAAAAACATACTAGGCCTTGTATGCAAAGTCTAGCGCCCCTTAGTGGCCTGCACTTGCAGCTAGGGGCTAACGTACGGGCTTCCTGGGTCAGTGACCTAACAACCCATTTTTCAATCTAGAAAAGCTTGTGAGAGTAGATAAGTGTGATGGTGTTTTATAGTTAGCAACAAGGACATTGTTATATTAAATAGGAGGGACGTATAAGGGGTAGATCTGATAACTATATAAGTTAATTAGTTGTTATTATTACTCCAGTCACTGAATGGTTATGTTAGGCAGAGAATTGCCTTGTGGAGGTTCTAGGTCTGGTTCTCCTCTGTGTCACTTAGGAGGGAATTTCCTAGATAGTCTGTATAAGCAAATAGGTCAAAAGGGTTGAGGAGACCGCCTCATACGTATGCAAATAAGTCAAAGGGATTCTGGGAACAAATTCCTTAAGCCTCTTAGGAAAATCCCATTTACATGGGTTTATCCTATAGGCTTAAACTTACCCACTTGATTTTAAAGCAAAAGCCTGGATAATAGCTGAACAGATTCCCAACTACAGACAGGTTTCACCCTTCTTGGGGCTCATCAGTGTAGTGCAGGGTTTTGTGATCAGCTTAGGTAGAGCCAGGAGTGGGGATACACAAATAGGTCAAAAGGGTTGAGGAGACCGCCGCATACATATGCAAATAAGTCAAAAGGGATTCTGGGAACAAATTCCTTAAGGCTCTTAGAAAAATCCCATTTACATGGGTTTATCCTATAGGCTTAAGCTCACCCACTGGCTCTACCTAAGCTGATCAGAAAACCCTGCACTACACTGATGAGCCCCAAGAAGGGCAAAACCGGTCTGTAGAAACTGATCAGCTATTATCCTGCCTTCTGCTTTAAACCCAGTGGGTGAGCTTTAGCCTATAGGATAAACCCATGTAAATGGGATTTTTCTAAGAGCCTTAAGGAATTTGTTCCCAGAATCCCTTTTGACTTATCTGTATAAGCAAGAAAGCAGTGGACCATTTCCTCTTTGGCTGATGTGAGAAGATATGAGTAAGCGAGGAAAGAGAACCCGTGAGGTCTTCTACTCCAGAGAGGTGCCAAGGTGAGCCAAGTAGTTAGGTTAGCTAGTGGTAGGCCAAACCTGTAGGGTTCTCTGATGGTGAGAGATACAAGTAGGCCAGCTAGTTGGTCAGCTGAGGCTCCAAAGAGTAGAAACGAAGAGGTCATTACCCCAGAGATACCTCGCCTATACACCGCATGGTTTATAGGGAGCTAGGGCTAGGAAGAACCAGTTGTCAGATAGAGGGCACTCCTAGACGCGGGCCAGAAACACAGACTCTGTGTAGCCTTCTGTCTGAGGGAAGAGAATCAGCAAGTTAGGCAGCAGGAGGGAGAGCCAAGGGGCTTGGGAATCCTTCTACTGTTTTAATGTTATTATTACTGTTATTATTACTGGGGAATTGTGTCAACTAGTGAGGAATGAAACAGTTAAAAAAGAGAAAAAAGGTATACCTGTATATATAATATAACCAACTGCAATACCAGTGATGTGATTTCAATGAGTTCAGAAAGGAATTTTACATCAGAACTAGTTTAAGTAGATGAAAGAGAGAGGAAATGGAATGGCTTTGTAAACACGTATGATTTGTTCTCACAATAGAAGCGTTTAAGTGTTCCGGGAGGGTATTTGCTTGAATGCTGAGATTTCTATTTGGATGAGTGCTTTATGAAAAGAGAATCATTTCTAGGGAACGTAGAACTGCTCGTATGTACTCTGTTCTATTCTGATGCGATGGGCGCAGCTGAATTCTTTTCCAAACAACTATTTCTCATTTGCTGAATCAATTTGCCACCGCACCTTGAGAAACACAAACATATATTCCTGGAACGACGTATTGTTTTTAATTGTGGTAAATACTTTGCTTTCAAAGATGTGCAGTAAATCAGCAATGCATTGAGAAAGTCAACACAAGTGTTTCACATAAGATCATTCACTTTCATCCTCCTTGGGTTTCAGCGCGGGTTTGAGAGCCAATTTTCCCAGGCTCTACCTACTGCTGTACTTGGCCTGACAGCGCGCTCAGTAAAGGTAATGCCTCTGGTAGTGCCAACATGTCCCTTCTCTTGGCTGCTTCTTGGGCAGAACACAAGTTACAATTCTCATAAATATTCTCAATAAACCCAATAGGGCTGTTCTGCCCCCAATAAGGGGTAATTATATCTTAGTTGGGATCAAGTACAGGTACTGTTTTATTATTACAGAGAAAAGGGAATCATTTAACCATTAAATAAACCCAATAGGGCTGTTCTGCCCCCAATAAGGGGTAATTATATCTTAGTTGGGATCAAGTACAGGTACTGTTTTATTATTACAGAGAAAAGGGAATCATTTAACCATTAAATAAACCCAATAGGGCTGTTCTGCCCCAATAAGGGGTAATTATATCTTAGTTGGGATCAAGTACAGGTACTGTTTTATTATTACAGAGAAAAGGGAATCATTTAACCATTAAATAAACCCAATAGGGCTGTTCTGCCCCCAATAAGGGGTAATTATATCTTAGTTGGGATCAAGTACAGGTACTGTTTTATTATTACAGAGAAAAGGGAATCATTTAAACATGAAATAAACCCAATCGGACTGTTCTGCTCCGACTTCATGATAGAATGATGGAGAATTGTTCCAGTCATCAACCAAATAGAAACATTTAACTCAACCATGTTTTACTATTACCCCCCCCCCCCCCAATAAGGTGCTATTGTAACCGGAGAGTCTGCACTTGGCAGAGAGGCCCATGTAATGGAATACAATGATTACACCTATTCTGGGGGATAAAAGAACAAAGTCAGCAAAGGAATTCCGGCGGCTTGTGAAACCCAATATACAGCTTCAAGGCTCAAACGGTATTTTTTAGGTTACTATTGATTTTATTTCTGTGCTTATTACTATGTGTTTTTTGCTTTAATATTTTTTGGGGGTAAATTTGCATTCAGAAAAAAATGTCCAGATATTACTATGGAAAGGATGTTCTTGACAATAATTTCAGACCAAACCAAAGATTTGTTTGGTAACAGTTATTCTTATTAATTTATTTATGCAGCACTGACATATTACTCAGTAGTGTTGTGCTGGCTGCAACCACCCAATGGCCTGCATTCCATCAATGTGATCTGATCCTTTGGCCCTGGGGTCAAACAATCGGATCAGTTCAATATCGCCCATATCAAGGTGGGGAAAGAGGCGCTTGTTCGCTGAGGTTGCCAATCAAACAGATCGTTCAGTATATGCCCAGCTTAAGATAGAGATAATGAGCTCCACATAAACAAACCCCTCCCTCAATTCCATTGTTGTAACTATTTGTGACTGTTTTGGTTATAAGGATATAAGGAACATGAATTTGTTTCAGAATTCTGTTTTCCCAGTTTCTCTCTAGAAAATAAATCTTATATATATATATATAATTTGTTGTTAAGATACTAGGCAAAATGGATGTTCATCACAAGGTCTTTTCAATGAAGTCATGTTGAACAAGGGTGTCATCTAGGTGTATATATTTTTTATATAATGCAATGTGCTGTAATAGAGCAACCTCTATGGTTGGCCGTGTATAGGAATCCATTGGGATCTATTGTTTCTAAACTGGAGGAGGTCCTAGGCCCTGTAACCTGTAGAAAGGGGTCAAGAAGGAGGACAAGACTCTTTGGCCAAAGAAATGTCTGGTAACAGTACAGTCTTTTTGTAGCAGATGCTTTCTCAGCCCAGGTCAAGTTAGAGCAGGAAGTTATTGGTTAGAGTAGTAAGTAAAGGTTCCCATACAACGGCCGATTCTAGCTGCCGATATGGGTCTCTAAGACAGATTCGGCAGCTAATCGGCCCGTGTATTGGCGCTACCGACGGGCCTGCCCAACCGATATCTGGCCTGAAATCAGCCAGATATCGATCGGGCAGGTTAGAAAATCTAGTCGGATCGGGGACCACATCGGCTCGTTGATGCGGTCCCCGGACTGACTTTTCCTATATAGCCTGGATTCTCCCGATATCGCCCACCCGTAGGCACAAGCGAGCGGATCGGCCTGTGTATGGGGACCTTTAAACCTCTAATAGCTCTCTTTAGTGGTGGGTGGCAACTAGATTGGCTAGAAAGGGCAGCTGTGGCTGTATGTTCAAGGAGCTTATTGTGGGGGATAAGAAACCTGGGTGATTGGTACTCAGTTAGTGCCATCAGTGAGGAAATGTAGGCAGGGTCAGACTGGGCTAGAAGGGCAATGGGAGAAAACCTGGTGGGCCCCAGCACTCATGGGCCCCTCCGACCCAGGCCTGCTCCCCACGAGCAACCAGTGGCCATAAGTTTTCAGGAGGAGAGAGAAGTACAAGGTGGGCGGGCAGGAGGTGCATTGTGCGGGCAGAGTACTGGGTAGGCAGATAAGGAGGGGACAGACAGGCAGGGGAAGAGGGACTTTGGGAATGGGGCCTGGTGGGTCCCAGAGTCCGACCCTCAATGTAGGTCAGTGAGAACCTACTGTACTGCCATTGAGGGTAGGTAAGAGAAAATAAAACCAATATGAGATGAAAATTACCCTGAAATGACTATAAAAACTCACTTGGCTTTAACGGGCAGCTCTTTTAGTTGGGTCTTTAAAGTCACCAATGAATAAATATGAATAACTGATGCAGGTGAGGAGTAACGGCATTCCTGGAATAAATTCATTGGTTCAGAACGACATTCTTATAACAAGTGCAGATATTTGAGGGGTCAAAATGAATCATTACCTTTCTCAGACGCTGCAAATTGCCTCAGTCAGGGGATATGTGAGACAGGGCAATGTTGTGCCGGCCCCGGGGGACTGTCTCGCTTGCTGTTCTCAGGGCCCAGGAAGGATATATCCACTTACAGTGCCGCTCTTATCCGCTAACAAAGTGCCCTGTCCCTTCATTGTAAATGCTAAATTGTTCTATTAAAAAAGAATACAGAAATTCTGAAAACGGGTCAGGCCAAATGTTAATTGGACTTGACTCTGGCTGCTTGTTGCAATTGTGAAAGGGGTGGTCTGACTTTCAAAGCCTTTTACAGTTTAATAGATTTTATAATACACTAGAAATAACCACTTTTTACTGTTTCAGTAATTTAAAAATGAATATTGCTTAAAGGGGAACTCCACCCAAACACAACTTGAGCTTTTCGAAAATTATTTCAAGCAAGTTATATATACAACAATTAAAAATGTGCAGTCTCTTCATGATTTTTAATGCAATAATATAGTTCCCTAAGCCCCGCCCCCTGTTCCCTGCTGATTGGCTGACTACTTTGTGACTCAAATAAAACGTAACAGTAGTCTCCTGTCCTCAGCCTGCCTTCAGCCTGCATCCTCCCAATCCCACAATTCCCTGCACATGTGATTCCAATAAGGAAAGGAACAACCCAGTGCAATGCATTGTGGGTTATGTAGTTCCTGCATGCTGTCTGTAAGCTGTGGAGAAGTTGGTACAATTTGTAACATCAGTTTTTTAGTCCCTCCTCCCCTGCCAGGAGTTCAAATGATGCAGATAGAGAAGAACTGTTTTGCAGCTGGATTTCAGCATATAAAATACTATTTTAAGGAACAGATTACAGTGATAGGTATATTAGGGGTATCCCTTATATTCTGTTTTCTCTGTAATAATAAACAGTACCTGTACTTGATCCCAACTAAGATATAAGTACCCCTTATTGGGGCAGAACAGCCCTATTGGGTTTATTTCATGGTTAAATGATTCCCTTTTCTCTGTAATAATAAAACAGTACCTGTACTTGATCCCAACTAAGATATAATTACCCCTTATTGGGGCAGAACAGCCCTATTGGGTTTATTTAATGGTTAAATGATTCCCTTTTCTCTGTAATAATAAAACAGTACCTGTACTTGATCCCAACTAAGATATAATTACCCCTTATTGGGGGCAGAACAGCCCTATTGGGTTTATTTAATGGTTAAATGATTCCCTTTTCTCTGTAATAATAAAACAGTACCTGTACTTGATCCCAACTAAGATATAATTACCCCTTATTGGGGGCAGAACAGCCCTATTGGGTTTATTTAATGGTTAAATGATTCCCTTTTCTCTGTAATAATAAAACAGTACCTGTACTTGATCCCAACTAAGATATAATTACCCCTTATTGGGGGCAGAACAGCCCTATTGGGTTTATTTACTGTTTACATGATTTTTTAGTAGATCCCATAGATCCCATTGGCTATTAATAAAGAATTAAGCGGTATAAGAAATGCATGTTTAGAATGAAAACCGTAAATTATGAAAATAATAAAAATCTTTATGTGTTTTAATCTCATTCTGAACTTTGTGGGCAAGTGTATAAATAGAAGAGCTGGCAGTTTCCTAGCGAAAGTATTAGCCATCGGCGCAGATACCCGCCATTCCACATTCATTTGAAGTAAAGAGCATAATAGCCATATTGTTCTCTTTGTCTGTCCATAAGCATTCAAGGTAACAGGAATACTAAACATTATTATTATTCTATTCTGGCATTCGTGAAACACAAAGCCTCGCTGGCAATGGCTTTATAATGGGCGCATTATGGACTACCACTGACCGAGCTTTTAGACGTCACAGGCGAAGACTCCATAATACTTGAGTGGCAAAAAGCAGCAATATTAGGGAATATTACGGAGAGTGTTTTCTATAGATGTTGTTTGAGTCTTCATTCTGGGCAAAGACCTCTTAGAAGTCAACAGTTTCCCATCTCATCAATCACAATGGTAAAACAGGGAGTCAGACCTGGCTCCTATACAAGCCTCCATCTGACTTGTCCTTCTGATGCTTCATACGCCTGAATGTCATTTACCATTATAGGGCCCATTCAGCGTCTTTGTGCAGCTGGGCTTTTCAGTGTTTTGTTCCTCCAAAGCGGTTCAATGGCATTCCTTTATCATTGTTTGTAGTTCTTGCTCCTTAAACACTCGACGAGAGTATTTATATTTGAAAAATACATTTAATAGTAAAGGAAAGTGATGCAGGCTTTATAGGAAAACACAAACACCACCATTTCATTGTATCCTTCTGTTTAATGAATACAAAATAGACATTAATTCAATGTTATACAAGGCCAGTGTTGACCTAATGACTCCCGGGCCTCTCCTGCTATGATATCAATTAATATGGACATGGAGTAAATCAGCCCATAGTCTTATGGTGGCCATACACGGGCAGATTTCAGCTGCCGATTTCCTTCAGACCAATTCAGCAGCTTATTTGCCCTTGTATGGGCTAAAATTGGCCAGATCTCAATTGGACAGGTTTAATCTTCCACTGGACCCATCCAATGATGCCTATTGCCCACCTTATTGGAAGAAGATC